>NW_024962194.1:0-112849 GCF_018350195.1 Panthera tigris
ATGTTAAGCGGGAAATACTGAGAGATTGCAGAGGGAAGGCATGAAGATACATCCAGGCTATGTGATGGGTTGGGAGGGGACACCACGGTGGCAGGATTATTTGAGTCAGTGTAGCATCAGCACCTGGGCCCAGCCCTAAATCCTCAACTGAGGATGACATTTGGGCTCCTTCTGGGGGGGTGGGATGAGGATAGGACGAACCGGCATGCACTGAGTGAGAGCACCGTATGGACATCTTCCTAAAAGTCTGGGCAGAGGGCGCATCCTTCCTGTGCACAGACCTCTTCTCCATGTCCTACCAGACTCTTTCATTGGTGGACACTGGGGAGGAGCAGACAATGGAGTCAAGTCTCCTGTTCTCCCACCTGGGACACACCAGCAGGGATGGAACCAGGGTCATGCCAGACACCAGTACGTTTCCAGGCCCGATCCACCTGGGCCAGGAGGGACCAGTTTTCACTTTTTCACCTGCTTCTGGCGGTCACCTGACAGCCAGTCCTTGTCTACACACTGTTGGCCAAGGGTTGTCTGGCTGGAAACACATTCATTCAAAAGGGATCTCATCCCATGTGACCAGGGCAGCTGTAGAACATTTCCAGTTGCAGAGGAGGTGAGAGGGGCACAGGCTACAGTGCACAGGGAGCTCAGCAAAGTGGTGGGAGCTGATCTCAGAGTGGAGGTGGTCCTTGCTGTGCTCTTTTCCTGGCCCGAGGACATCAGTGTGAGAGTTTGTCTGAAAGGTATGGGAACTGTCAGGTCCAAATACTGTCTCTGACCTTCCTTCCATTCATGGGCACAGGAGCCATAGCTCTGGATGGTCACTTCAAGGGCACCGACAGCGTCTCCATCATTGCTTGTCCCCCAGGGGCTCAGCCCTATGCAGCCCATGTTGGGCCCCAATGAACGCCTGCTGTTCACAGCCTTGGGCTGGGAACTCGTTTAGGGGTGGAAAGGTCCCTCCTGAGCTCACCCAGGCCTGTTGGGCCCCACACTATGCTAGCTGTCTGCCCAGGCACTAGTCCAGATCAGAATGAGAAGGGTCAGCTCCTGAAGACAGTGAGGTGCTCCCCCTCTGCCCCGCGGCTCTGATTACATCCAGCATGAGTGTGGGGATGTCATGCTCTTTACTCTGTTTATAATGTGCCCCTGCTGGGATTCCCCTAAGACCTGGGTGTTGACCTCCCACTCTAAGTGTCCCCAGGGCCTCACGCAGTGGCTGCCACATATGTATGAGCCCAGGGAGAACCTACAAATGAATGATCAGATCAGGCCAGCAAGCTCCTCTGCAGAAACCTCCAGGACTGGGAGGTCACGTCTTCCTCATGTGTACATCCTAAAGCTGTGCTATCCAGGGCAGCAGCCACTTTCCACATAGCCATTAGCCACACTAGCCACATTTCTGGTGCCCAGCAGACGCATGTTTACAACGCAGAATATTTCCACCCTCACAGAGGGTTCTTCTGGGCAGCTGCTCTGAGCCGGGCACAGGGTCTGCTCGTGGAACCCGCCAAACCCTATGTCTGTCTGTAACAGTTGGAATGTCAGGTTGCGTAGGTGGCACCTTCTTGCGCTGGTGAGAGCTATCATGATCCAGTGCAGCTGGGGAAGTACCAGATGAAGGGGGATCCTTTCTCTTGCTTGAAGGTTTGCAACTGTGGTCAATGCCTTGTTGAAGGGCTCTGCCTCTGCCAAGCCCAGGGAAGGTCTGAGGACCCAGAGGAAGGTCAAGTGATGCCAGCTGAGCCAGCATGGCCTCACTTGAGCAGCAACTCCCTTATACATTATACCTGCTGCTTTGTAGACGTAGAGTGGGAGGTATGAAATCAGAAAGACAAAGCAAGGATGTGCAAAGCCTTGTTTTTTTCTTTTAATATAATAGTAGCGTCTTTTAATAGAATAGATGTGGTCTCCCTCTGGGCTTTGAATGTGCTCTGTCTGTAATCATCTTTTTAAAGTTTTTTTTTTTAAACCAAGTTGGTTAACATAGTGTAATAATGGTTTCAGTAATAGAATTTAGTGATTTATCACTTCCATATAACACCCAGTGGTCATCCGCACCAAGTGCCCTCCCTAATGCTCATCACCTATTTAGTACATCCCTCTACCCAACACCCTTCCAACAGTCCTCAGTGTGTGAAGAGTTAATCAAGTCACTTATGGACTGTCTTCATCTCTGTTTTTATCTTATTTTTCCTTCCATTCTCCTATGTTCATCTATTTTGTTAGATTCCACACATGAGTGAAATCATATATTTGTCTTTCTCTGACGGACATAATTTGCTTACCATAACACATTCTAGTTGCATCCATGTTGTTGCAAAAGGCAAGATTTCATTCTTTTGGATCATGGAATAATATTTGCAAAAGGCAAGATTTAATTGTTTTGGATAATGGAATAATATTTGCAAAAGGCAAAATTTCATTCTTTTGGATCATGGAATAATATTCTATTCTATATAGATAGATATAGATATAGAAATAGATATCTAAATATAGATAGACAGATATATATATATATATATATATATATATATATATATATATATATATATCTTCTTTATCCATTCATCAGTCACTGGACACCTTGGCTACTTCCATAATTTGGCTATTATTGACAGTGCCACTATAAACACTGGGGTGCATGTGCCCCTTTGAATCAGCACTCCTGTATCCTTTGGATAAATATCTAGTCATGCAATTGCTAGGATGTAGGGTAGCTCTATTTTTAATTTTTTTGCAGACCTCCATACTATTTTCTGGAGTGGCTGCACTAGTTTGCATTCCCATCAACAGTGCAAAAGTGTTCCCCCTTCTCCGCATCCTCGCCAACATCTATTGTTACCTGTGTTGTTAATTTGAGCCATGCTGACAGGTATGAGGTGGTATCTCATTCTGCTTTTGATTTGTATTTCCCTGATGATGACTGCTGTTGAGCCTCTTTTCATGTGTCTGTTAGCCATCTGGTTGTCTTCTTGGGAAAAACGTCTGTTCATGTCTTTTGACCATTTCTTCCCTGAATTCTTTGTTTTTTGGGTGTTGAGTTTGGTAGTTCTTTACAGATGTTGAAAACTAACCCTTTATCTGATATGTCATTTTCAAATACCTTCTCTGATTCCATCAGTTTTGTTGGTTGTTTCCGTTGCCGTGCAGAAGCTTTTTATCTTGATGAGGTCCCAAGAGTTTTGTTTTTGTTTGTTTGTTTGTTTTGTTTTGTTTTGCTTTTGTTTCCTTTCTCTCCTGAAACATGTCTATTAAGACATTGCTGTGGCTGAGGTCAAGAGGTTGTTGCCTGTTTTCTCCTCTAGGATTGTGATGGCTTTCTGTCTCACATGTAGGTCTTTCATCCATTTTGAGTTCATTTTTGTGTAAAGTAGGTAAGCAGTCCCATTTCATTCTTCTGCATGTCACTATCCTGTTTTCCCAATACCATTTGCTGAAGATACTGTCTTTTTCCATTGGATATTCTTTCCTCTTTTGTCAAAGATGACTTGGCTATACACTTGTGAGTCCATTTCTGGGTTCTCTATTCTGTTCCATGGATGTATGTATCTATGTTTATGCCAGTACCATACTCTCTTAGTGATTATAGTTTTGTAACATAGCTTGAGGTCTGGAATTGTGATGCTTCCAGGTTTGGTTTTCTTTTTCAACATCACTTGAATTATTCGGGGTCTTCTCCGGTTCCATACATATTTTGGAATTGTTTGTTCTAGCTCTGTGGAGAATGCTAATGTTATTTGATAGAGATTGCATTGAGGCTGTAGATTGCTTTGGGGAGTATCAACGTTTGAACAGTATTTTTTCTTCCAATCCATGAGCGTGGAATGTCATTCTAATTCTTTGTGTCTTCTTCAATTTCTTCATCAGCTCTCAATACTTTTTAGCGTACAGATCTTTTACCTCCTTGGATACATTTATTCCTATGAATCTTATGGTTTGGGATGCAATTTTTAATGGGATAGATTCCTTAATTTCTCTTCCGTCTGCTTCATTATTGGTGTATAGAATGCAATTGATTTCTGTAAAGTGGTTTCATATCCTGTGACTTTGTTGAATTCATGTAACAGTTCTAGCAGTTGTTTGGTGGAGTCTTTTTGTTCTTAAATATGAAATTTATTATGAAATTGGTTACCATACAACACCCAGTGCTCATCCCAAAAGGTGCCCTCCTCAAAGCCCATCACCCACTTTCCCCTCCCTCCCACCCTCCATCAACTCTCAGTTTATCCTCAGTTTTAAAGAGTCTCTTATGGTTTGACTCCCTCCCTGGCTTTTTTTTTCCTTCCCCTCCCCCATAGTCTTCTGTTACGTTTCTCAGGATCCCCATAAGAGTAAAACATATGGTATCTGTCTTTCTCTGGATACCTTATTTCACTTAGCATAACACTCTCCAGTTCCATCCACGTTGCTACAAAAGGTCATATTTAATTCTTTCTCATTGCCAAGTAGTATTCCACTGTGTATATAAACCACAGTTTCTTTATCCATTCATCAGTTGGTGGACATTTACGCTCTTTCCATAATTTGACTATTGTTGAAAGTGCTGCTATAAACGATGGGGTACAAGTGCCCCTATGCATCAGTACTCCTGTTTCCCTTGGGTAAATTCCTAGGAGTGTTATTCCTGGGTCATAGGGTAGATCTATCTTTATGTTTTTGAGGAACCTCCACACTGTTTTCCAGAGTGGCTGCACCAGTTTGCATTCCCACCAACAGTGCAAGAGGATTCCCATTTCCCCGCATCCTCTCCAGCATCTATAGTCTCTGGATCTGTTCACTTTTGCCACTCTGACTGTCATGAGGTGATATCTCAGTGTGGATTTGATTTGTATTTCCCTGATGAGGAGTGACATTGAGTATCTTTTCATGTGCCTGTTGGCCATCTGGATGTCTTTCGAAAACTGTCTATTCATGTCTTCTGCCCATTTCTTCACTGGAGGATGTGTTTTTTGGTGTGGAGTTTGGTAAGTTCTTTATAGATTTTGGAAACTAGCCCTTTGTCTGATATGTCATTTGCAAATATCTTTTCCATTTCATCGGTTGCCTTTTAGTTTTGTTGAATGTTTCCTTTGCAGTGTAGAAGTTTTTCATCTTGATGAGGTCCCAATAGTTCATTTGTGCTTTTAATTACCTTGCCTTTGGAGATGTGTCAAGTAAGAAATTGCTGCAGCTGAGTTCAGAGCGGTTTTTTTCTGCTTTCTCCTCTAGGGTTTTGATGGTTTCCTGTCTCACATTCAGGTCCTTTATCCATTTTGAGTTTATATTTGTGAATGGTGTAAGACAGTTCTCTAGTTTCATTCTTCTGCATGTTGCTGTCCAGTTCTCCCAGCACCATTTGTTAAAGAGACTGTCTTTTTTCCATTGGATATTCTTTCCTGCTTTGTCAAAGATGAGTTGGCCATACGTTTGTGGGTCCAATTCTGGAGTCTCTATTTATTCCATCGGTCTATGTGTCTGTTTTCGTGCCAATACCATACTGTCTTGATGATTACAGTTTTGTAGTAGAGGTTAAAGTCTGGGATTGTGATGCCTCCTGCTTTGGTTTTCTTCTTCAATATTACTTTGGCTATTTGGGGTCTTTTGTGGTTCCATACAAATTTTAGGATTGCTTGTCCTAGCTTGGAGAAGAAAGCTGGTGCAATTTTGATTGGAATTGCTTTGAATATGTAGATTGTTTTGGATAGTATTGACATTTTAACAATTTTATTCTTCCAATCCATGAGCATGGAATGTTTTTCCATTTCTTTGTATCGTCTTCAATTTCCTTCATAAGCTTTGTATACTTTTCAGCATACAGATCTTTCACATCTTTGGTTAGGCTAATTCCTAGGTATTTTATGATTCTTGGTGCCATTGTGAATGAGATCAATTACTTTATTTGTCTTTCTGTTGCTTCATTATTAGTGTATAACAATGCAACTGATTTCTGTACATTAATTTTGTATCTTGTGACTTTGGTGAATTCATGTATCAGTTCTAGCAGACTTTTGGTGGAGTCTGTTGGGTTTTCCATGTAGAATATCATGTCATCTGCAAAAAGAGAAAGCTTGACTTCATCTTTGCCAATTTGGATGCCTTTGATTTCCTTTTGTTGTCTGATTGCTGATACTAGCACTTCCAACATTATGTGAAACAACAGCAGTGAGAGTGGACATCCCTGTGGTATTTCCAATCTCGGGGAAAACTCTGTTTTTCCCCATTGAGGATGATATTAGCTGTGGGCTTTTCATAAATGGTTTTTATGATGTTTAAGTATGTTCCTTCTGTCCCCGACTTTCTCGAGGTTTTTTTATTAAGAACGGATGGTGAATTTTTTCAAATGCTTTTTCTGCGTTGACAGGATCATATGGTTCGTATCTTTTCTTTTATTAATGCGATGTATCCCATTGATTGATTTGCAAATGTTGAACCAGCCCTGCATCCCAGGAATGAATCCCACTTGATCATGGTGAATAATTATTTTTATATGATGTTGAATTCATATAAATGTTGATTTGCTAGTATCTTGTTGAGAATTTTTGCATCCATATTCATCAGGGATATTGGCTTGTAGTTCTCTTTGTTTGCTGTGTCTCTGTCTGGTTTGGGAATCAAAGTG
The DNA here is from genome assembly GCF_018350195.1 of Panthera tigris. Lineage (NCBI taxonomy): Eukaryota > Metazoa > Chordata > Mammalia > Carnivora > Felidae > Panthera > Panthera tigris. The sequence continues at coordinate 6,599 of NW_024962194.1, forward strand.
ATGCTGGCTTCATAGAATGAGTCTGGGAGCTTTCCATCCCTTTCTATATTTTGGGACAGCTTGAGAAAGAGAGGTATTATCTCTGCTTTAAATGTCTGATAGAATTCCCCAAGGGAAGCCATCTGGTCCTGGACTCTTATTTGTTGGGAGATTTTTGATACTGATCCAGTTTCTTCACTGGTTATGGGTTTGTTCAAGTTTTCTTTCTTCCTGTTTGAGTTTTGGAAGTGTGTGGGTGCTTAGGAATTTGTCCATTTCTTCCAGGTTGTCCCGTTTGTTGGCCTATAATTTTTCATAGTATTCCCTTATAATTGCTTGTATTTCTGAAGGATTGGTTGCTGATCGCTTAGATTCCACCCACATCTGCCTAATTTACCCCAATAACCACCAGAAGACTAGCAGAACAGACTCTCTGGAGCCAAGCATAGACGAGAGGCCCACAGAAGAGGGTAGGAAGGGTGGAGAGGCGGTGCGTGCTACACGGACTGGCGGGAGGGAGCCAGGGCGATGGAGGGACAGGCAGCCCACCCGGCAAGGCAGAGCCCCCGACTCTGCCTTGCAAAAGCGGAGGGGCTGGATGGAGTGTGTTGTGACAGCCAGTGGGACTTAACATCTGGAATGTCGTAAGTCAACAGCTGTGCTCGGAGAGTGGGAGGGAGAGTTGTTGAGCGCTGGACAACAGAGCTCAGCTTGGCAGGGAACAAAGGCGCTGGAAGTGCCGTCTCCCTCGCCCATTCCCCAGACAAAATCCCAAAGGGAGCCAGTTCCTGTCATGGAACTTGCTTGCACCCTGAAAACACCCAACGCTGTGTTTATGCAGATCCATCCCTCCGACAGGTCTACCTCCCTCCCATTGCTACTAGGCCCCTCCAAAGCGGCCACTGAAGGCAAAGTGAGCTGAGCCTGCCCCTCCCGCCCCTGTGCACCTTGCAGATCCAACCCAGCTAATACACCAGATCCCATCGAAGCAGCACCACCAGCCTGGCAGTGTGCAAGTAGCCCAGAAAGAGGCCACACCACTCCATAGTGAGTCCTGCTCCTGGGAGAGGGGTAGATACGGTACACATCAGTCTGACTGTGGCTTCAGTGGTGGGCTGGGGGCAGACATCAGGTCTGACTGTGGCCCCACCCACCAACTCAAGTTACTCCAGACAGCACAGAGGAAGAGCCCTGCAGTTCCACGCCACTCCAGGGACTACCCAAAATGACGAAACGGAGGAATTCTCCTCAAGGAGAACTCCTGGAGATTCTCCCAGAGGAAACTCCAGGAAGTAGCGACAGCTAACGAACTGATCAAAAACGATGTAAGCAATATAGCAGAAAATGAGTTCAAAATAATAGTCATAAAATTAATCGCTGGGCTTGACAAAAGTATAGAGGACAGCAGAGAATCTATTACTACAGAGATCAAGGGACTAAGAAACAGTCAGGAGGAGCTAAAAAATGCTATAAATGAGCTGCAAAATAAAATGGAGGCGACCACAGCTCGGATTGAAGAGGCAGAGGAGAGAATAGGTGAATTAGAAGATAAAATTATGGAAAAAGAAGGTGACAAAAAGAGAGATAAAGAAACATGGCCACTTTGAAATGGTCTTACCGCTCTGCTTCCTTGAAGAATTCTTACTTCTTTCATAATTCTTCCTGAGAAGGACACGAAGTTGGGGTCAAATTTCAAATCCCAGTGTTGGAGTTCCTTTTGTGCACTCTTATTTCTGAAAGTTAAAATTTCCACAAATCAATCCAAACAAAATAAGCAAAGGCAATGATCCACTTATAAAATTCTCCTCTAATCTAAAGATGTCTTCTATTGTCCTCTGTGCTGACATGGTACAAAGAAGGTCCCTGGTACCCTGAAATCATGTCTTTGCTCTCACATTTGCGCAGGGTCTTAGGATCTTTGTATATAATTCTCCCCCTCCAGACTTCCCCTAACTTTGTACTGACAGACAAAAAATAGAGTTGTTTCCTCCAAGATATCGTTTTCGTCCCAACTGTCACATTTTAGTTCGAGAATCTGAGATGCCAGGGGTTCTACACAGTCTCCACTTCAGGACACACACACACACACACACACACACAGAAAAATAACACTTACTTTTGTACAATATTCATGCATCTTCGTAATTCTGGATCCAACCTTGTATGCATAGCCAAGTCTCTCATCCCTCTGTAGTCTTTATGAATTTCACCTGTTAGACCTTTACAAAAACAAAAACTAAAAAGTTTAGAAAAGATATAGCTAAAGAAGCAAGAATAGATTTACACGAGAGAAGCCTTGACCACTGTACCTGCAAGAGGGAGAACCAGCAGAGAGAATGCAGCTCTGGGCCATATGGAGTATTATGAAAAGCCGGTACTTCTACATCCTAACACCTGGGGCTTAAAAGGGGTGGACTTATCTGAAGACTGCATAAATCTGTAGTACCTGTCAGGTAGCATAGCTCAGGAACCAGCATTATAGGCTCATGGGGCGTGTCCTGTTGGCTCTTTTTCCATTTCCTTTGTTGACCAAAAGTGGCTGAGTGAGGTCAGTGACTACTAGACCATGTCGCTGCTCAACAGAAACAAGAAAGAACACTGCTGTAACTATCAGTGAAGCCTCAGCGAAGTCACAGAAATATGTACAGAAGTGCATTTTGAGGTCACCAACAGAGGCCTGGGCTGGTGATACGGTTTCCTCAAGTTTAAGAACACATTAAAGATTCTCTTTTTTTTTTTTAATTTTTTTTTTACGTTTTATTTATTTTTGAGACAGAGAGAGACAGAGCATGAATGGGGGAGGGGCAGAGAGAGAGGGAGACACAGAATCGGAAGCAGGCTCCAGGCTCTGAGCCATCAGCCCAGAGGCCGACGCGGGGCTCAAACTCACGGACCGCGAGATCGTGACCTGAGCTGAAGTCGGCCGCTTAACCGACTGAGCCACCCAGGCGCCCCTAAAGATTCTCTTAATATTCTCTTAGTTAGACGTCCCGCAGATGGCCTCTTTTTTTCTCTGTCAACACACGTAGCCAAGGAGAGCGGGATACTCACAGACATTATATTGGGGGTCATTGTACAATCCTTTCATTACATATATGTAAACATATGACATACTCTTAGGATCTGTATTTCTCACTACAGCACTGTCTTAAAGATTCCTCAAACATACTTGAGAACTTTCAAGACGATTCCCACACAAAGGGGTGGGCAAAAAACCCAGTCAACTTTTTAGAGTTGCAATTCCACATCTATTCCCAACATGTCTCCTGCATCATTTCCCCTAAACTCTCAGTCCCTGCTTCCAGGAGGAAGAGATATTTGCCAAGACATCCCACCCCTGGGATGCAATTTCCGTGCCACAAACTGCCTTTACTCTCCAACACACAGCAATGGTTCTTCATAGATCCTTCCATGCCGATCAGCAAGGTCCTCATCAGTAAGAATTTAGCCACATGAATTCTGGTATTATATGCCTGCTAAACATCCCGAGAACTTCAAAGGAGTTCCTACCCGAGACAAAACTTCAAATCCAGTGCTCATGGCTCTTTTTCTCTTAAGCTGAACTATTAGTTTTACTTCTTATGATCTCATTGCAGACTATACATGTTTTTTTTTTTTTCACTCTTAGAGTGGTCTTTAGTTATTTGAAAGAGAGCTGGGATTCACCCCCATTTTCCTGGTTCTAGAGTCTGAAGGCCCAAGCTTGTGCAGGTATCTACTGTGTGTAGAATCATGGCATCCTTTTAGGGCCTCATCTATCAAAACCTTGGGACGAGCTATTCTTCCTGTCAAAAACTTTGGGAAACACACCTCTTATTTCCCATAGCTGCCATGCAACATCCTAGAAGGATCTCCTCCTCCAACATCAACCTCTGCACCTAAACAGGAGTTCTATGGTTCTTCTTTGCAGCATTATGAAATCTTTTTTGAAGGCCAGGATTGTACCTTCTTTATAAGGGCTCATCGATCGATTCCAGGATTTTTCTAGATCTCATGACAACAGGACAACTAAATTGCCATCTGTCATTAGACTGAGTTCCCACCAGGGCATCCCAAGACGACCCAAATCATTTCAAATATTTCAGCCCATCTCTTTTTTCTCAATTAAATCTGCTGAAACCACAGTCTTATGTTTCTTTTACATCCAAGGCTCCTGCCTATCAACTCGTGCCAGGAAGGTGGTTTGTCTTCATGTGACAAATCCTCTAATTATCCCCAAGCCCACTGCTCTGTGATGCTAGCATGTGTGAATTTACTACAACCTATATATATTTGAACTTCTATGTGCTAGTCATGGTATAAGACAGAAGAGGTATTTACAAGGAGCAAAACCAACATTGTCATGCCCTGGTGGAACTCTGTCTACAGAGAGGGGAGAGATTCATAAAATAACCACTCAAATACAGAATTATGAATTGGGATAGATGCTATGAAATGCAAGAGCACAACAGAACAGGGGGACTACACAGAGGCCTGAGGTTGCAGGTAGGTGTGGGGGTGGGGCAAATGTACTCTGGATACCCAGCATGGTTCTTCTCAATCAATGACATTTGAGGTCAATTTGGAGAATGAACAAGCAAATATCAGCCTGGTATCTCCATCTACCACCTCCATCAGGGCCTAAGTCAACCCCCAAATCCCCAATCTTCTCACACCGACTCCCCCTTTGTAGTAAATGACTCTGGCATCCACTCACTTCCTACCTCTCCCACCCTAATTCCGGTCACCATTATCATTGACCTAAAGTGACTTAGCCACCTCCTCACTGATGTCTCTGCCTCCCTTTTCACCCACATACAGCCCATTCCTTGTAATTAGACACATATCTGTAAAATAAAATATATCAATTCATCCATCTGTATAACATCTGACAATATTTGATTTGCCTCAGTGGACAGAACTTTATACAACGTGGCCCCCACTTCATCCTCTGATTTCATATCCTACAACCCAAGGATGTCCTCCCTGCAACCATGGGCACTTCTTCACAGAATAATCTAGCCTTATTTGGGATCTGGATACATCTTGCCCATCTGGAAAGTGGGGTCTTTTCTCTTCTCGCTCATTTGCACACAGCTTGCTCCTTTCAGACATTCACATACCAGCTTCTCAGAGCTTTCCATGACCACCTACTCTGAACCACCAGACACTGTCCATAATACCTCTCAATTTTAATTATCTGGATATATCCCTCATAATCCTTAGAATAGTCTTCTTGTCTGCTGTCTCTCTTCCTGCCATAAGGATTCAAGTTCCTTAAGAACAGACAACTCAGTGGTCTTACCAATGTATACCCAAGATGTGTAATGGGCATTCATTAAGTGCTTTTTTGGATTGAATGAACAAGAACTAAGTATGAAGCACAAGTGAGGATAATGTAATAGCACCATCCCCTTGAAGGGCTGCCAGAGGGCTGTGTAGCCTTGGTGGTTCCAAGTAGCCATGGTTTGGATTCCAGTATAAAAATACAAGCTGTTTAAACAAAAAATTATAAGTTCTTTCCATTTGCTACGGATATCTGTAATTCCTTTCTCTCATCTGCCAAAGCTAGAAAACTAATCTCGTCAACTAGTGAATATTTGTGCACCAAGCTAAGTTCACTTATGTCTTTGTGAACAGAGATTGAGGAATCCATGAGTTCTGAGACTCAGCACACAACTGACATCTTTCCAGATGGTAATTGGTCATTTGTTTCTTCTTTTCAAACCAAATTCTATAGGGCTCAAACTTCTATATAAGGAAAGTGTTCACACATGAAGTCTTGCCATATTCTATTTTCTACCCAATGATCCATCAACATGTTTCAAACTACCATAGCCTCCTCTTAGGCCCACGAGAGAGGCCAATATTGGAGCCATTCTAATCATGTGACATTACCCTATACATGAGGCACTCGAATGCATGGATAATAGATCTGTCAAGTTACAATACCACTAAGGAGAAATTTTATAATAGATTATATATATGTTATAGGTTAATAGATGATGTTATATTATTATAATCTAACATATAGGACTCTATATTGCACATGTATTTTTACGAGACATATATTTGACTACATAATAAGAACAAAATGAGATTTAAATACACTGAAAGACAGGAGATTTCCTACCTCCTTGTAGTAGTCTATGAAGGTGATTTCCTCACCACCTGATTTCTTAAATGTACTTCAGGGAGTCTCCTCCCAATTAATAGCATCCACTCGATAGGTTCTATTGTTATACCTGTGGAATGGTCACAACATATAGTATTATTCCTAACATATTTATGGCATGGGATCATGTAAGAAGTGAGAAGCTTTAAATCCTACAAGAAATTTCAGGATATATCCACTTTAGTAAATTCATACGACAAATAATTCACCTATGTAAGGGTACAGTCCAATGGTTTGAGTATATTCACAGAGTTGTAAATCCTATACATTTGCCTACCCACCCTATTTCACATGAATTGAATGATACAGTATGTGACCTTTCCTGACAGCCTTCTTCCACTTAGTGTACTATTTTTCAAGGTTTATCTATGCTGTAGCATGTATTGGTATTTCATTCCTTTTTGTTGCCAAATGACACTCTATTTTATGGATATACATTTTTATTTTTCTATTTATCAGTTGATGAACATTTGAGTTGTTAACACCCTTGAGCTATTATGAATAATGAGGTTATGGACATTCATGTATCAATTCTGGTACACACAGGTTTTCATTTCTCTTGGGTATAAAACTAGGAATAGATTACTGGCTCATATGGTGACACTATATTTAGCATATTGAGAAAGGGCCATCCTGTTTTCCAAAGAGACCACACCATTTTTACTTCTACCAGCAGTATTTGACGGGTGGTTCCAACTTTTTCACATCCTTGCCAACACTTAATCTCTGCCTTTTCAAATTTAGCCATCATATAAGAAGTGGCATTTCACTGTGGTTTGACTTTGCATTTCCCTGATGGCCAATAATACTGAGTATCTTTTCATGTGATTATTGGCCATTTGTATATTTTCTTTGGAGGCCTGTCTATTCAGATCCTTTGCCCATTTTTTGAAAGTTGGGTTGAATAAATAAGCAAAAGTTAGGTTCTCTTTTAATTATTGACTTGTCAACATTTCTTACATATGTAGATGCAAGTTTTTTCGGAGATATGTGATTTCAAATGTTCTCTCATTCGGTTCCTTTTTTTTCTTTCTTTTTTTTAAACTTTAAAATTTTTTAATGTGTATTTATTTTTGAGACACAGAGAGACAGAGCATGAACGGGGGAGGGGCAGAGAGAGAGGGAGATACAGAATCTGAAGCAGGCTTCAGGCCCCGAGCCATCAGCCCAGAGCCTGACGCGGGGCTCGAACTCACGGACTGCGAGATCATGACCTGAGTTGAAGTTGGACGCATAACCGGCTGAGCCACGCAGGCGCCCCCCCTTTTTTTTACTTTAAAGAAAGAAAGTTTTAAAGTTGGTGAAGTCCAATTTATGTTTTCCTTCTGTCATCCTTTCTCTGTTGGCATTTTATTTTATAAAGTTTTGTCTAACCCAAAGTCAAGAAAATTTACTCCTAGATTTGCTTCTAGGAATTTTATAGAGTTTTAACACTTACATTTAGGTCTATTTTTAGTTAATTTTGGGGATAAATTGGAGTTAATTTTGTATCTTCTGTGAGGAACGGCCAGGTGGATATCCAGTGGCCCCAGCAATATTTGAGGAAAAGAGTATTCCTTCCCCAAGAAATCGGTCTTGAAACTCTTGCTGGAAAAAAAAATCAATGGACTCTAAATGTGAGGGTTAACTCCAGGATTATCAATTCTATTCCATTGATTTTTAGGTCTATCTTCATACCAGTATCCCACTGTCCTGATTCCTAGAGCTTTGTAGTAAATTTTGAAATTGGGAAGCAAGAATAAAATTGAGAACTCCAAAGATGATGCTGGCCAAGCAGCTTTACATCCACGCTCTTCAGCTTAAAATGTCTGGTCTAGAAGAAGATTAAAAGTAAAACACTTCCATCAAGTGGAAATTTGCTAATGGATGATAATTAAGCCCTGATTTTTAAAAATAGTTAGACACAAAGCAAGAGAAAAGAAATTTGGAAGGAGCATATTCTGTTACATGTGAGTGAGGGTTCAGAGCAGGTGACTGGATCAACATCAGGAATCACAAGAACAGCAAAATCTACAGCTGAAACTTATCTTTCTCTCATGCTGTATAGTCAGATGAGAAAAGCGTGGATGGATTCTCACCATTTCCATGCTATTTCTGCCTCTGACCTTTAACGTTTATTGATTCGAAAACTATAGGACCATCTCTTATGGGGGGAAAAAGTTCTCAAAGTGATTGGATAGGTTTTTAAAAAGCACACTCACAGGACACCTGGGTGGCGCAGTTGGTTAAGTGTCCGACTTCAGCTCAGGTTATGATCTCATGGTTCGTGGGTTAGAGCCCCACATCAGACTCTATGCTGACAGTTCAGAGCCTAGAACCTGCTTCGGATTCTGTGTCTCCCTCTCTGTCTCACTCTCTCTGCCCCTCCCCCACACTCTCTCAGCTTCTCTCTCTCAAAAAAAAATAATAAACATTAAAATAGTTAATAAACACAGATGTAAAAACAATTGATCCAACTAATTCTTTAAAATTTCCATAGCATCTTTCCTTTGGGATTTGTTATCAACATGCATTATTAGGTCATAAGCAGTTTGCATTCGGAGCAGTTTGTGTTTCACATCAGCACAGAGGGTAATGCTGGTTTCATACTCAAGATTAGAAGCACTATATCCAGGCCAGATTACCAGCCCGCAAACAGAAGGCATTAGATGTAAGGGTCAAAGTCCAAGCTCTGAACAAAGAAGCAAGCGTCCCAGGGTTGGAACTTGGGGTCTAAAATTGGTGCTTAGGAGTCAAGCAGTTTCAATTTCTTATTTTTAGTAAGAACTGATCTTTTGAAGGACCTTTCCAATAGAGATTTACCTGATGGGCTAGTTATAACTCTTACACTCTCTTTGTTAAACCATATTGTTACCACCCACAGGCTCACACACCTATAGCCACACACATACGTATGTATGTATGTGAGAATATATAGGATATAGGTGTATGAATTATAAACATATACACAATATATACACATACATACATGTAGCTATAATTACTATGATTGAAAGTATTTAAGAGAAATTTATTATCCAAATTTTAGAAGATTTAGACTTCTTATGAGGTTTATATAACTACCGAATACCTCAAGGTTTATGCTTATCACTCTAGGATTGTTAAGAGTGAATCTTTTCACTTCGTTTCAAATTTACATTAAATTCTAACTTAATCGTTCATGGCCAGTGGGTACCACTGAAAAGACCATCACTTATAAATCCTACTGCTTCAAATGAGAGTCACTTTCTCAAATGCTTCTATGGTCAGGTCTGTAGAATGTGAAACTTTCCACTGTGTACTTATGATTGAGGAACTCCGTGGCCTCATTCTCTTTGTAATAGTTGCGACCAACTTGCTTCAAATCCATCATCTTCAAAATTCTAGAAATTGGAAGAAGGATTTCGTGGAAACAGCAGTGAATATTATTAAGCATTTACTAACAAACACGGAGATACACTGGGGGAAAGAAATCGATCAGTGACCTTGTCTTACAAACGATTAACAGGAAGTGCCTGATACAACAAGTAACTGACATTGTAAGGTAGATATTAAGGCCCCTTGAACCTCCATTTTTCCCTCCTTTACATAATCTACAACAAAGGGTCATGGGAAGGTCATCAGAAGGTCCTTCATTCCCAGAAATGAACTGAAACCTCTTTTGCAGACTATGTGCCTCCAGTTTTCATTTTCACTATTTGTGCATCACCATAAGTGTAGAACACCAAACAAATGTAGGGGTGCCTTCTTGGCTGAGTCGGTTAAGCACCAGACTTTGGCTCAGGGCATGTTCTTCCACTGAGGGCTCAAGCCCCACACTGGGCTCTGTGCTGACAGCTCAGAGCCTGGATCCTGCTTCAGATTCTGTGTCTCCCTCTCTTTGCCCCTCCCCTGCTTGTGCTCTCTCATTTAGAAAAGAAAACAAATGCACACTTACTCCAGGGAGAAAGAGGCATCACTGTGCACAGTTGACATCTGCCCCTCCCTAGACGGGGAGCAGACATGGGATGTGGGGGTAGGCAGGAAGAACAATGTCAACAATAATCCACACAACTCAAGCACATCTAGGTGAGGTTCAAGTGCCGATGCATCTCAAAGATCGCTTGCCCTCCCAGAACATGAAGAGACATCGAGAACACAAATTCTAGGACCAAACAGCTATGTACAGTGCCACTGACACACTAACATGCAACCAAATCTCAAGGAAATGAAATCTCAAAAACACACTTGCTAGAGAGTATGTTGTAATAATGTAAGCAGTCCAGTGAGGTGGGTTTGAGTTCACTGAAGAATTCAGTGATGACCTTCACAATCTTGTTGCCCCACCAGCTGACCAGTTCTGTTTTCTGAGGTAAAGAAAAAACAAAAAGGTCTAGTGCTCCTTCCAAGGAGAGTACGCTCAGTACTGGACCACAAAGCAACAGGTCACTTGGGTGTCTGGCAGGAGCAATCTTAACCTCCAGAGAAACATGCAGGTAGAAAATACGATTTAGGAGACCCAAATGAGGGTCCGAATCAAATATTTACAATGATTTTTTTTTTTAGCTTAAACAAGCTCCTGTAAATTATGCACTTGGTAAATAAATATAGAAGTTTATTGAAGTGGGGTGTCTGGGTGGCTCAGTCAGTTAAATTTCTGACTTCAGCTCAGATCATTATCTCACATTTTATGGGCTCTAGCCCTATATCGGGCTTTGTGCTGACAGCTCAGAGCCTGGAGCCAGCTTCAGATTCTGTGTCTCCCTCTCTCTCTGCCCCTCCCCTGCTCACACTCTGCCTGTCTCTCTCTCTCTTTCTCTTTCTCTCTCTCTCTCTCTCTCTCAAAAATAAACGTTTTAAAAAATATTTTTTAAGGTTTATTGAAGAGGGTCAGCTAGGTGGCTCAGTCAGTTAAGCCTCTGACTCTTGATTTCAGCTCAGGTTATGATCTCATGGTTCAGGGCTTTGAGCCCCACTTCAGGCTCTGTGCTGTGTCAAACCTGCTTAAGATTCTTTCTCTCTGCCCCTCCCCCAATTGCTCGTTCTCAAAAATATTAAATTAAGGAAAAGAAATGGAATATTAAGTCCTTCCAGTTCTCTCTCTGTGTGTGTGTGTGTGTGTGTGTGTGTGTGTGTGTGTGAAGTTTTGGAACAAGAAATAAAAACTTTTTCAATACTTCATCAGCATTTGAGCCCTATTTGCCATTGGAAAGGTAAAAAATATATATTTTGTTCTTAAATTCATTTTAACCACCAAAATGAGGCATGAGGGAACATCAGTGATAGGCAAACATGGCATGTGAATTTTGTTACAAATCCTATGGGCAAGAGATCTTCGAGAGGTGTCCATGAACCATTGTATGATTTTGGTATATTTGCTATAATACAGGGAGAATGTGAGAGAAAGAAAGAACAAAGGTCAAGAAAATGTCCACTAACAGGAGTGCCTGCATGGCTCAGTTGGTTAAGTGCCCAACTCTTGACTTCAGCTCAGGTCATGATCTTGTGGTTTGTGAGTTCAAGCCCTGTGGCCCTGCACAATCAGTGCAGAGCCTGATTGGGATTCTCTCTCCCTTTCTCTCTGCTCCTCCCCTACATGTGCTTTCTTTCTCTCAAAATAAGTGAATAAACTTAAAGAAAAAGAAAATGTCCAATCACATTACTTACCCTGCTTTTGTAGTTTATGAGGCAGTAATAAAGAGTTCCCATCAAATATAGGACACTCTCCAATTACATGTTTATGCTGGCAAAGCAAATCTGTACGAACCTTTCCATCTTCAATCTCTGGCATGTAATCAATGTTGTACTTATACGTGAGGAGTTCAGGGCGAGAGGTCACTCGGAAATGGTTGGGGAATAGCTTCACCACTCTACCTTGCATTCCTGCAAAAACCAAGGCACATGTCAATAATGAAACAAGTTGACCAATCGCTCCCAAAACAATGGAGACACCACGATCTTGAGAGCTTAAGCTAGGTCAAACCAAGACATGAACAAGTAACGAACACTTACACACACCTGATGCCCAGAATATGTACCGGCCTTTCGGAGGAATCCTCACACAAACATACATTTAGAGTTAAAATAGGAGATTAAAATATTAAATTAACAATAACAAGAGATCAAAAGAAATCCTTTGGAACACAAAGCTTCCAAAAGGGGAGGGCGAGTGGGGAGACACTGTTTGTAATATTGTTTAGCATAAGAAAAAAAAAAAAGGCTCAGCACAACCAAAGAACTGGGTCATTTGATTTTAGTTGATATAAAAGGAAAAGAAAACTGAAGAGTACATCCAGGTCCCTAAAATAAGTCTCTATTTCTGCAAAGGTGGAGGTTATTACAACATGAGGGGGTGGGAAGGTACCTCCACTCAGTGATAGGGTGAAGCTCTAAGATTCTCAAACACGAACCTCAGAACAAGATCAACACGAACTATTCCATAACGCTAGGTTGTTAAAGGCCAGCACACCTGTTGTGGAGTCTTTCACATGTTCCATGTACCGTCGGATATTCACCACCTGGTCTTGAAAAATGGCTCCAAGACCGCTTTTCCCTTTCAGCGACAGTGCCTGCAATCCAGCCCCCAGCTGAAGTTCCTCTGCACAGAAAGAAATGCAAAAACCATGAATTTTATATGATAAAAAACAAATGGAAACATAAACAAAGGACAATGTTAAGTACAACTTAAGTTGAGGTAGCTGGAGGTAGAAAAGAGGGTTGTTAAAGGATCCAAACAATAGTAGTTCAGTAATGGATCACCAGAAAAGGTGAATGTTACCCAGAAGCCTTTCTCAACAAGACCCCATTCCATGTCAGCAGCTACCCTAGCACCGCATTCATTGCTGCTATGGTGTCTGCCTCCTTTCATCCGGTATTTGTTCAGAGTGCAAGCTTCTTCAAATCAGAAACTTTGTCCTTTCTCTACCTTCTTTATTGGCTAATCACCTGGTACCAGAGTGCCCTCTAGTGGGCATCAGAAAATGCTGAGTAAATAAGCAGTCCTTTCAAAAAAAAATGCATGAGAGGTGTTTGAGTGGCCTCAGTGGATGAACCTGAGGACTCTTGGTTTCAGCTCAGGTCATTATTTCACAGTTGCTGAATTCGAGCCCTGCATCAGAGCTCTGTGCTGACAGCATGAAGTCTGCTTGGGATTCTCTCTCTGCCCCTCCCCTGCTCTTGCTCTCTTGGTATATCTACATAAACAAACTGAAAAAAAAAAACTTATCAAAAGCCAATTTCAGGATTTTTTTTTAAAAAACAACTGATAAATTTTTTTAACAGCAACTGGGAAAGGCTCTCATGTTATTTTTATCACATTGTAATATTCATCTAATTTAACTATTTTACAAGGTGAATATTTGAGCACAGTGCAAGGCAATCTTTCACATATTATGAAAGAAACCTCCATAAATGGGTAATACAGTCCATGCCTTGGGTTGCACAAACTGGTTTTCTTCAAAATGTTACTTCTGGAAGCTATTATCCCTAGCTTATGATGCTCTTATAAAAACACAGTCTGAATTTCCATAATAGGAAAATCTTATTTCATTTTACACATAAGTTTTTAAATGATTTTTATCAAACTCTCAACTAATTCCTGACACACCCAGCAATCAAATTTATCATATTCAACTTCAGTGAAAGAAAACACCAAGCATCATTCATTAGTACTTGCTACATACAGTGTACTTACATAAAATATTAAAAACCCCTGAGATGTGACATAGATGATAAAAATAGGTATCTTAATATTGTATATTCATGTTTATCACGTGGTCTTACGGGGTCTGGATTTTGTCTCAGTTTATTATAAACGTATCTACAACAGAGAATACCAAAAGCAGAGAAACAGGAGCAAAATAGACAAGTGGGAATTCAAACTAAAAACTTTCTGTACAGCAAATGAATCAATCAACAGAATGAAAGGCAACTTATGGAATGGGAGAAAGTATTTGCAAACCATGTATCTGATAAGGGGTTGATTTAAAATATATAAGGAACTCCTGCTACTCAATAGCCAAAAAACCTAATAACCCATTTTTTTTAATGGGTATGGACCTGAATCGTCATCTCTCCAAAGAAGACATATAAATGGCAAACAGACATATGAATGTAGAAACAAGCAAAGTACAGAAAACTGGGTATTACCAGAAGGTGGGATGCGAGGGGGCTGGTTGAATTCATGGGGGACAAAGCAGACCCTCAGTGAGAAGTTGCCGCTGAATCAAAGACTGGAAAGAGGAGAGTGAGTTACAAGGTTATACGAGCCATAGGTAGAGGAAAGAGCAAATTTTCTAATGTAGAAACGTGCAAGAAAGAACAAGGTGGCCGATGTGACTACTGCAAGGTGAGCACGAGGTAGAGAAGCTTAGGTCAGAGACGTGGTGGGAGAGAGGCCATTTTTTTCAATGTTTATTTTTGAAAGAGGGAGAGAGAGTGAGAGAGAGAGAGAGAGAGAGAGAAAGACAGAGGTTCCAAAGCGGGCTCTGCACGGTCACACTTGGTGCTCAAACATAAAAACCGTGAGATCATGACTTGAGCTGAAGTCAGGGCTTAATGGAATGAGCCACTGGTGCACCCCAGGAGGGAAGCCATCTCAAAGAATGTGCCTCTGACTGAGAAAATGGGAACCTTTACAGGATGTCGGGCAAAGGAACTGCATGGACCATTTTTATGGTTCTGTGTGCTGGGAAACAGGTAGAAGGAAATATCAGGGTGGAAGCAAGAAGACTAGTTTGGAGACCACTTGCCACATGCAGCAAGGGATGCTGGTGGCTTGGATCAGAGGGTAGTAACAGAGGTGGTGACACATTGTCAGATGCCAGATAGTTTTTGGAAAATTGGGAGATGACAGTGTTTCCTGGATGTTGGTGTGCAGGAAGAGTTTGGGGTCGAGAGAGGAATCTAGGGCGGATGCAAAGACTTTAGCCTGAGCAACTGGAAGAATGGAGCTTCTTCCAACGAAGCAAGCCAGACAAGTCTGGGAGGGAGAATCAGGAGCTCAGAGATGTCTGTGGGGTGTTAGTTGCCTGTTTTGAAGTCACTTTCAAAGAGGGGTCATTGGCTAGGGCCAAGCTCTTTAGAAACCATTCCATCCACTCAGGTTGTAGGTAAGTCTATTCGCATATGAGAAAACGCATGAGAAGGAAGTAGTAGCGGAAGAAGATAAAGCATCTTTTGCACCAAGGAGACTGAACAGGCTGTGGAGGCTCCAGGTGGTGGAGGTGCGGCGGCTCCCTGCGGCAGGGCGGGTTGAGAGGGCGCCCGAACTTGCACGCGGCCTCGGGTTCGGGTCCTGGCCCGACCTGACATTGCTACCCTGAAGCAGACAGACCCTGGAAGGGGGCACAGTTATGTTCGACTTCTCTAGGTAGTTGTCTGGTCACCTTTTACAAACCAGGACTTTGAAGAAGGCATCCAGTTGCTAACTACATGTGTTTTCCAATCACACCCAAAATACTGCTAACTGCCAAGTTGTCAGAGAAGGATCCTGTGGTAACAGGGAACCTGGTAAAACATTCTTAGAGATGTGCAGATCATTATTTACTAGGATTCTTTTCCCCCACACCAAGTGACAGGTCACTGTGGGTTACCCTGCTTGCTTGTAGGAGCTGGGTGTGCACGGAGTTCACACCTACCACCTATCCCCATGGCGCGTGCACACACACACACCCCACACCCACACGCACACACACCCAGGGCTACCGCCACCCGAACGGGTCACCCACCCCTGACTCCGCTGACACAACTCACCTTAGTTCCTGCCTCCTGAAGCATTAGTCTGATCTGTGGGGTGTTAGTTGCCTTCTTTCACGCCCTGTAGCCTAGAGTTCCTCTTCCAGCCCCGCAGCGCCTGAGTGCTGACATCCGCGGGGTCAGAGGGGCAAAGCTCCTCTCGGAAAGGTTCAGCCTTTCCCGGGACTGGCCCTGTACCTGTACCTCGCCGTGGTCACCGAGGGGCAGTAGGACTAGCCTGGCCTCCTTGTGGGACACTCCCACAGTCAGCAAGGCTGGCCCCAACCAGCCCCCACCCTCATTTCTAGTTCAACCCTGCTGGCCCAGCCCTTCAGACACCGCCTCCATCCGGGCCCCAATGAGGCCTACCTAGTAGTGCACCTGGCGGTTTCAAAGGTGCTCTGAGTCTCAGGGAGATGGGCGTGAGTGTTTCTGCCCACTCTCCTGCCCCACCCAACCTCCCCCACCAACCATCCCCCGATTAACCTGCCAGTGACTTCACCAAACGAAGTGCACATGGAGCTCCAGAAACTTTGGCCGTTACCACTTAACGGGAACTTTAACCAGTTCCCCACGGATCCCAATAAAACTACATTGTAACCACTGTGACTATCCTTGGCTCCAAATCTAGGCTCCTTCATCATCGTCTCCTTGGCCTAGATCCCTACAAGTGGGTTTGCAGTGATTTGTAAGCTTTTTTTTTTTTTCAATATATGAAATTTATTGTCAAATTGGTTTCCATACAACCCCCAGTGCTCATCCCAAAAGGTGCCCTTCTCAATACCCATCACCCACCCTCCCTCCCTCCCACCCCCCATCACCCCTTGGTTTGTTCTCAGTTTTTAAGAGTCTCTTATGCTTTGGCTGTCTCCCACTCTAACCTCTTTTTTTTTTCCTTCCCCTCCCCCATGGGTTTCTGTTAAGTTTCTCAGGATCCACATAAGAGTGAAACCATATGGTATCTGTCTTTCTCTGTATGGCTTATTTCACTTAGCATCACACTCTCGAGTTCCATACACGTTGCTACAAAGGGCCATATTTCATTCTTTCTCATTGCCATGTAGTACTCCATTGTGTATATAAACCACAATTTCTTTATCCATTCTTCAGTTGATGGACATTTAGGTTCTTTCCATTATTTGGCTATTGTTGAGAGTGCTGATATAAACATTGGGGTACAAGTGCCCCTATGCATCAGTACTCCAGTATCCCTTGGGTAATTCCTAGCGGTGCTATTGCTGGGTCATAGGGTAGGTGTATTTTTAATTTTCTGAGGAACCTCCACACTGTTTTCCAGAGTGGCTGCACCAGTTTGCATTCCCACCAACAGTGCAAGAGGGTTCCTGTTTCTCCACATCCTCTCCAGCATCTATAGTCTCCTGATTTGTTCATTTTGGCGACTCTGACTGGCGTGAGGTGATATCTGAGTGTGGTTTTGATTTGTATTTCCCTGATAAGGAGCGACGTTGAGCATCTTTTCATGTGCATGTTGTCCATCTGGATGTCTTCTTTAGAGAAGTGTCTATTCATGTTTTCTGCCCTTTTCTTCACTGGGTTATTTGTTTTTCAGGTGTGGAGTTTGGTGAGCTCTTTATAGATTTTGGATACTAGCCGTTTGTCCCATATGTCATTTCGAATATCTTTTCCCATTCCGTTGGTTGCCATTTAGTTTTGTTGGTTGTTTCCTTTGCTGTGCAGAAGCTTTCAGTTTTCATAAGGTCCCAGTAATTCAGTTTTGCTTTTAATTCCCTTGCCTTTGGGGATGTGTCGAGTAAGAGATTGCTAAGGCTGAGATCAGAGAAAAGGGGATGTGTCGAGTAAGAGATTGCTAAGGCTGAGATCAGAGAGGTCTTTTCCTGCTTTCTCCTCTAGGGTTTTGATGGTTTCCTGTCTCACATTCAGGTCCTTTATCTATTTTGAGTTTATTTTTGTGAATGGTGTGAGAAAGTGGTCTAGTTTCAACCTTCTGCATGTTGCTGTCCAGTTCTCCCAGCACCCTTTGTTAAACAGACTGTCTTTTTTCCATTGAATGTTCTTTCCTGCTTTGTCAAAGATTAGTTGGCCATATGTTTGTGCGTCTAGTTCTGGGGTTTCTATTCTATTCCATTGGTCTCTGTGTCTGTTTTTGTGCCAGTACCATGCTGTCTTGATGATTACAGCTTTGTAGTGGAGGCTAAAGTCTGGGATTGTGATGCCTCCTGCTTTGGTCTTCTTCTTCAAAATTACTTTGGCTATTCGGGGCCTTTTGTGTTTCCATATGAATTTTAGAATTGCTTGTTCTAGTTTCGAGAAGAATGCTGGTGCAATTTTGATTGGGATTGTATTGAATGTGTAGATAGCTTTGGGTAGTATTGACATTCTGACAGTATTTATTCTTCCAATCCATGAGCAGGGAATGTCTTTCCATTTCTTTGTATCTTCTTCAATTTCCTTCATAAGCTTTCTATAGTTTTCAGCATACAGATCTTTTACGTCTTTGGTTAGATTTATTCCTAGTGATTTTACGCTTCTTGGTGCAATTGTGAATGGGATCAGTTTCTTTATTTGTCTTTCTGTTGCTTCATTGTTAGTATATAAGAATGCAACTGATTTCTGTACATTGATTTTGTATCCTGCATCTTTGCTGAATTCAATCATCAGTTCTAGCAGACTTTTAGTGGAGTCTATCGGATTTTCCATGTATAGTATCATGTCATCTGCAAAAAGAGAAAGCTTGACTTCATCTTTGCCAATTTGGATGCTTTGATTTCCTTTTGTTGTCTGATTGCTGATGCTAGAACTTCCAACACTATGTTAAACAACAGCGGTGAGAGTGGGCATCCCTGTCGTGTTCCTGATCTCAGGGAAAAAGCTCTCAGTTTTTCCCCATTGAGGATGATGTTAGCTGTGGGCTTTTCATAAATGGCTTTTATGATGTTTAACTATGTTCCTTCTATCTTGACTTTCTCGAGGGTTTTTATTAAGAAACGGTGCTGGATTTTTTCAAAGGCCTTTTCTGCATCGATTGACAGGATGATATGGTTCTTATCTTTTCTTTTATTAATGTGATGTATCACGTTGATTGATTTGCGAATGTTGAACCAGCCCTGCATCCCAGGAATGAATCCCAGTTGATCATGGTGAATAATTCTTTTTATATGCTGTTGAATTCGATTTGCTAGTATCTTATTGAGAATTTTTGCATCCATATTCATCAGGGTTATTGGCCTGTAGTTCTCCTTTTTTACTGGGTCTCTGTCTGGTTTAGGAATCAAAGTAATACTGGCTTCATAGAATGAGTCTGGAAGTTTTCGTTCCCTTTCTATTTCTTGGAATAGGTTGAGATGGATTGGTATTATCTCTGCTTTATTTTTTTTGATATATGAAATTTATTGTCAAATCGGTTTCCATACAACACCCAGTGCTCATCCCAAAAGGTGCCCTTCTCAATACCCATCACCCACCCTCCCCTCCGTCCCACCCCCCATCAACCCTCAGTTTGTTCTCAGTTTTTAACAGTCTCTTATGCTTTGGCTGTCTCCCACACTAACCTCTTTTTTTTTTCCTTCCCCTCCCCCATGGGTTTCTGTTAAGTTTCTCAGGATCCACATAAGAGTGAAACCATATGGTATCTGTCTTTCTCAGTATGGCTTATTTCACTTAGCATCACACTCTCCAGTTCCATCCACATTGCTACAAAAGGCCATATTTCATTCTTTCTCATGGCCACGTAGTATTCCATTGTGTATATAAACCACAATTTCTTTATCCATTCATCGGTTGATGGACATTTAAGCTCTTTCCATAATTTGGCTATTGTTGAGAGTGCTGCTATATCTCTGCTTTAAACATCTGGTAGAACTCCCCTGGGAAGCCATCTGGTCCTGGACTCTTATTTGTTGGGAGATTTTTGATAACCGATTCAATTTCTTCACTGGTTATGGGTCTGTTCAAGCTTTCTATTTCTTCCTGATTGAGTTTTGGAAGAGTGTGGGTGTTTAGGAATTTGTCCATTTCTTGCAAGTTGTCCAATTTGTTGGCATATAATTTTTCATAGTATTCCCTGATAATTGTTTGTATCTCTGAGGGATTGGTTGTAATAATTCCATTTTCATTCATGATTTTATCTGTTTGGGTCATCTCCCTTTTCTTTTTGAGAAGCCTGGCTAGAGGTTTGTCAATTTTGTTTATTTTTTCAAAAAACCAACTCTTGGTTTCCTTGATCTGCTCTACCGTTTTTTAGATTCTATATTGTTTATTTCTGCTCTGATCTTTATGATTTCTCTTCTTCTGCTGGGTTTAGGCTGCCTTTGCTGTTCTGCTTCTATTTCCTTTAGGTGTGCTGTTAGATTTTGTATTTGGGATTTTTCTTGTTTCTTGAGATAGGCCTGGATTGCAATGTATTTTCCTCTCAGGACTGCCTTCACTGCGTCCCAAACCGTTTCGATTGTCGTATTTTCATGTTCGTTTGTTTCCATATATTTTTAAATTTCTTCTCTAATTGCCTGGTTGACCCACTCATTCTTGAGTAGGGTGTTCTTCAACCTCCATGCTTCTGGAGGTTTTCCAGATTTTTTCCTGTGGTTGATTTCAAGCTTCATAGCATTGTGGTCTGAAAGTATGCATGGTATAATTTCAATTCTTGTATACTTATGAAGGGCTGTTTTGTGACCCAGTATATGATCTATCTTGGAGAATGTTCCATGTGCACTCGAGAAGAAAGTATATTCTGTTGCTTTGGGATGCAGAGTTCTAAATATATCTGTCAAGTCCATCTGATCCAATGTGTCATTCAGGGCCCTTGTTTCTTTATTGACTGTGCGTCTAGATGATCTATCCATTTCTGTAAGTGGAGTGTTAAAGTCCCCTGCAATTACCACATTCTTATCAATAAGGTTGCTTATGTTTGTAATTGTTTTATATATTTGGGGGCTCTGGTATTCGGCACATAGACATTTATAATTGTTAGCTCTTCCTGATGGATAGACCCTGTAATTATTATATAATGCCCTTCTTCATCTCTTGTTACAGCCTTTAATTTAAAGTCTAGTTTGTCTGATATAAGTATGGCTACTCCAGCTTTCTTTTGGCTTCCAGTAGCATGATAAATAGTTCTCTATCCCCTCACTCTCAATCTGAAGGTGTCCTCAGGTCTAAAATGAGTCTCTTGTAGACAGCAAATAGATGGGTCTTGTTTTTTTATCCATTCTGATACCCTATGTCTTTTGGTTGGCACATTTAATCCATTTACATTCAGTGTTATTATAGAAAGATACGGGAGTAGAGTCATTGTGATGTCTGTATGTTTTATGCTTGTAGCAATGTCTCTGGTACTTTGTCTCACAGGATCCCCCTTAGGATCTCTTGTAGGGCTGGTTTAGTGGTGACAAATTCCTTCAGTTTTTGTTTGTTTGGGAAAACCTTTATCTCTCCTTCTATTCTAAATGACAGACTTGCTGGATAAAGGATTCTCGGCTGCATAGTTTTTCTGTTCAACGCATTGAAGATCTCGTGCCAATCCTTTCTGGCCTGCCAAGTTTCAAAAGAGAGATCAGTCATGAGTCTTATAGGTCTCCCTTTATAAGTTAGGGCAAGTTTATCCCTTGCTGCTTTCAGAATTTTCTCTTTATCCTTGTATTTTGCCAGTTTGACTATGATATGTCGTGCAGAAGATCGATTCAAGTTACGTCTGAAGGGAGTTCTCTGTGCCTCTTGGATTTCAATGCCTTTTTCCTTCCCCAGTTCAGGGAAGTTCTCAGCTATTATTTCTTCAAGTACCCCTTCAGCACCTTTCCCTCTCTCTTCCTCCTCTGGGATACCAATTATGCGTATATTATTTCTTTTTAGTGTATCACTTAGTTCTCTAATTTTCCCCTCATACTCCTGGATTTTTTTATCTCTCTTTCTCTCAGCTTCCTCTTTTTCCATAACTTTATCTTCTAGTTCACCTTTTCTCTCCTCTGCCTCTTCAATCCGAGCCGTCGTCGTTTCCATTTTATTTTGCATTTGGTTTAAAGCGTTTTCAGCTCCTTCTGATTGTTCCTTAGTCCCTTGATCTCTGTAGCAAGAGATTCTCTGCTATCCTCTATACTGTTTTCAAGCCCAGCGATTAATTTTATGACTATTATTCTAAATTCACTTTCTGTTATATTATTTAAATCCTTTTTGATCAGTTCATTCGCTGTTGTTATTTCCTGCAGATTCTTCTGAGGGGAATTCTTCTGTTTGGTCATTTTGGATAGTCCCTGGAGTGGTGCGGACCTGCAGGGCACTTTCCCTGTGCTGTGGTGTATAACTGCAGTTGGTGGACGGGGCCACAGTCAGACCTGATGTCTGCCCCCAGCCCACCGCTGAGGCCACAGTCAGACTGGAGTGTGCCTTCTCTTCCCCTCTCCTAGGGGCGGGATTCACTGTGGGGTGGCGTGGCCCGTCTGGGCTACTTGCACACTGCCAGGCTTGTGGTGCTGGGGATCTGGCGTATTAGCTGGGGTGGGTAGACAAGGTGCACGGGGGCAGGAGGGGCAGGCTTAGCTCGGTTCTCCTTAGGTGATCTACTTCAGGAGGGGCCCTGTGGCAGCTGGAGGGGGTCATACCCGCTGCCGGAGGGGTGGCTCCGCAGAAGCACAGTGTTGGGTGTTTTTGTGGAGCAAGCAAGTTCTCTGGAAGGGACTGGTTCCCTTTGGGATTTTGGTTGGGGGATGGGTGAGGGAGATGGCGCTGGCGAGAGCCTTTGTTCCCGGCTAAACTGAACTCTGTCGTCCGGGGGCTCAGCAACTCTCCCTCCCTTTGTCCTCCAGCCTTCCCGCTTTCCGAGCAGAGCTGTTACCTTATGACTTCCCAGATGCTAAGTCCCGCTTGCTGTTGGAACACACTCGGTCCGGCCCCTCCGCTTTTGCAAGCCAGACTTGGGGCCTCTGCTTGGCTGGCGGGCCGCCCCTCCGCCCCGGCTCCCTCCCACCAGTCCGTGGAGCACGCACAGCCTCGCAGCCCTTCCTACCCTCTTCCGTGGGCCTCTCGTCTGTGCTTGGCTCTGGAGACTTCATTCTGCTAGTCTTCTGGTGGTTTTCTGGGTTAGTTAGGCAGGTGTAGGTGGAATCAAAGTGATCAGCAGGATGCGCCGTGAGCCCAGCGTCCTCCTCCTCCGCCATCTTCTGACTCTTCTCAGTGATTTGTAAGCTTTTAAGTATTGGGGAAATTAAAAAAAAATTGTTGTTGTTGAATCAGGCTTTTTTGTCCATTGTTTCCGAGTTTCTGTCACTCTTTGACTTTGGCACTTAAAATTGTTTTTTTTTAATTCACTAATTCTTTAATTTTTGTAATTGCATTGTCTTGCATTTAAATCCTTGATGCACATACTGCATACCCATTTCATTGTTTAACTTTTTAATTTTAATTCCGGTTAGCGTTACAGGATTGCATTAGTTTCCACTGGACACTCATTTTAATTCAGAGAGAGTTATCTGACCCCATTTCTAAAATAATCCTAACCTTGTCCCTGCTTTGAAGTCCCATCGTAATTCTGCAGAAACCTGTGTGTGCCTTTGGCTCTAATTCCAAACTCAGTTCTGCTTTGTCTGGTGTACCAGTAACATGATGTTTTGTTCGTTGATCTTGAAAGTATGCTAAAGACTAGAAAAGCCTAAATTGGCTAAGCACTTGAAAATCCCTGGCTGTTCCTTCAAATGAGTTTTTGAGTCGTGTGTTAAGTTCCAGAATATAATAAATGCCGTTGCCTGGTGACTCTGAGGCTGGATTGAATTTAGACATTGATTTAGTTCTTCTGAGTTGCAGAGTCTTCACTAAGGTTTTCCTGGAAAATACTTGTGCTCATAAGTGATTCCAAGGAATATGTTTGGGGTTATCCAGGTTGCTGTACAGAGAGCACCCTGGAAACTGGCTCCCAGGTTCCCCAGGGTGGGGACCATATGTACTGAGTGTTCTGGTTTCAGATTCTGGTTTGTCTGGTGGAGAGTAACCTGTGAGAGGGTGAAGGGAGAAGAAGAGGAGAAAACTCTGGAATAGCAAATTGGATGAGACTCCCGACATCACTTATGGACTTGGCGTCGTGCCCTGAGTCCAGCCCAGTCCTTGGGTATAGCAGGTTCTTAGTATTAAGCACACCTGAGATGCATCTTTCAGTAAGGATCTGCCTCTTCATGACACTTGGGGCACTTCCAAGTAAGTCTTCTCTCATGCCTTTCAGGAAAGTTATACCACTTTCTGCCCACTGGCATTAACGGGTCATGCACTGAATTTGTCCTGAGCTCCATAGAGTCTACATCACTACTTATGACTAGTCTTTCACCAACAGAATAGAAGCGCCTCAAGGGAAGGATCTGTTCTTTCTCTGCTCTTTCCCCATTAGAGATAACAGTACCTGACCAGGACTAGGCACTCAATTCATATGTTAAGAGAGAATCGGTGGATGCTTGAATGATTGATTACATTTAATGATGAATCCCTGGGAAATCTGACTGACTTATAACTCTTTTGTTTTCTTTAAAGTTTACTTATTTTTGACACACACACACACACACACACACACACAGACAGACAGTGCATGAGTTGGGGAGGGGCAGAGAGAGGGAGACAGAGACTCTGAAACAGGCTCCAGGCTTTAAGCTGTCAGCACAGAGCCTGATGCCGGGCTCGAACTCATGGACCGCGAGATCATGACCTGAGCCGAAGTCAGACACTCAAATGACTGACCCACCCAGGTGCCCCTGACTTATAACTCTTATAAACAACCCCAAATGCCACAGAGTTGATCTGATTATCATTACTTTCCTGATGACATGCAGGAATCTGCTAGTGTTCTTTCTGGGCAAAAAAAAAAAAAAAAAAAAAAAAAAAAGGAGTGGAGGGCAGTGGGAGACAAGGTGGTATTTAAGTTGGAAAAGTGGGGATACACAGTCAAAAAGCGGTAGACGAGTAAATGCAATTTGGATATACAGTTTGTACATATATTGGATCTACACACACATTCTTGCATGAACTAAAGTATGTATCTATGTATTTACACCTGAAATGAGAAAACACAATCACACACCAAAATAAACCTAATGGAAGAGTCTGACAAAATGGAAGGTGAAAAAACTAAGGTGGTTCTTTAAGAAATCAGATAGCAGCTAAGTGGCTAAACCACCAAGAAGCCTAATTAAGACAAAAAGAAAGCGCCGAGAATCTTTGCAAAGATAATGAAGAAATGATCACAGAGAGGGAAAGGATGAGAAGAGGAATAATTAGCAGGCCTCTGCAAAGTAAAGGAGAAACCTGGGTAAAAGGGATGGCTGTCTACACCACCTTGCATAAAATCACATCAAGTGCTCCCTCTCTGCTTCCTTCATGTTTCCCTCCCACACCTTGTTCCCACGCTTCTGCTTCTAGGAGATAGATCACATGCTGCACGTTCCTACCCAAATAAATAAATCACCACGAAAGAACACACATCCATTTCTGGAGGTGATGAATATGTTTAGTACCTTCGTTATAGTGATGGTATTACAGGTGAGTGAATAGGGGAAAATTCATCAAGATGTATACAATCAATGTGTGCAATTTGTTGTAAAAAGAGGGAGACAGAGAACATAAAGTTAATGCAGCAAGTGTTAACAGTTGGTGAATCGCAGTTAACAACTGATGCATTCAGTTGATCAATATATCAAGATGCTTTGTGCTATGCTTGAATTCCTCTGCCCACCACCCCCACAGGTTTCAAATTGTATCAAAATTAAGAGGCCTAGAAGCTGTGAAAAAAGCATTTGTGCATTCCTATTTAGCGATGCACAATGTACTCTGTCAACTGAGAGAAGAGGCAGAGCTGAAATAAAAACAAAGTTATTTATTTGGGGTCTCAGAATTGCAGTTTGGGAAAGACACATGTGGGCAGAAACCAAAAGAGTGCCTCTACCCTCCCCACCCCCATCCAGGGAAGAAAAGTAAGAGGTTTTTGAAGACAAAAGGGAATGCTTGTATATGTCATTTACTAAGAATTCTGATGACCAAGATTGGTGTTGGTGGCAGGAAAGTAAACTTGATGACCTTACCTGGTTTCTAAGGCTGTCACTAAGTGGGGTCTCTCAGTATAGCAAGCTGCAGGTGTTTGGGCCGAGTCCCTGGAAGAGTTGCAGTATGGCCCGGTTCCAACATTTGTGGTTCTCCTACCGGTGAGGATGTGCATAACGCCCATCTCCTTACTGGCCTCTGGCTCCATTTGAAAACCTGTTGACATAAGTGACTATTTCATTTCACCTTTCACAATGTAATATATTGAAGAACATAATATTAAGAAGCCAAAAGTGAAGCTTGGGCTCATGTCCGTGTTGTGTTGAAAGCAGGCAACCCAAACCCTAAAGCCCTTAATGCAGTGGCTGGCACACAGTAGGTCCTCAATATATGGTTCTAATATATAGGGGGGGTGTTGGCTACCAAGCAACCATTTCACATTCTCTGGGCTCCCCAGGGACTCTCACTGGAGATAGTGGGGTGGTGGGATTGTGGCTGAGACTCCCCTTGCCCAGCAAGAAGCAGGCGTAGGTCTCAGGCCAGGCCAGTAGGATGCTCCCTCCTTGGAACGGGAACCTCCAACAGCTGGAGCTCCTCCCACCTGAGTGGTGGCACCCTAACCACTCTGTCCTTGCCAGGCGACTATTCCCAAGGTTCTCTCTTTCTGGAGCTACCCTGCTTTCAACCCAGTCCTCCAGGCCCCCCTTGGACTCTGGGAATACCCATTATCCTTCCAGCTTATTTTCTTTTCCCTAGGCTAGTCAAAATCATCTGCTCTTGCTTATGGCACTGACAAATGGAGAAAAGGGACTCTGAATCTCTTCAGCAAAAGGGCTGCTCTGAGCTGTCCACAGTCCTAGTGACTGGAGGGCTGAAACCCGGGCGCCTCTTGAGGGCAGAATGCAAGTCCTTTAAGTGGACTTCAAGGCCTTAACAGGACCTTGGAAGACTGCCAATCCTTCTTGTTCATGCCATTCCAGCCCCACTGGCCTCCTAGCTATTTGTCACACCCAGTGGCACACTCCTACCTCAGGGCCTTTGCACTTGCTGTTCCCTTTGACTGGAATGCTCTTCCTCCAGAATTCCCCCAATCTACTCTTCTCTTCTTTGCTAAAATGGCATCTCCTCATGGGGCCTCCCTCAAGCACCCTACTTCAAAAATACAAACTGCACCTGTCTCCTCTGCCTACTTCAGTTTTCTCCAGAAACTTCCAACATACCACATCATCTGCTTATTTATATTTCTGTCTACCTCCTACGCCCTGTGAGGGCAGGCTTTTGTCCATCTTGCTCACTTCCGTATCCTGAGTACAGTAACCTGGCATGTGGTAGGTTCTCAATAAACATTTGTAAACCCGTGTTGCTGTCTGGGTGGAAGCGGTCAGGAACTTGGTGGAATGAGTGTTGGTCGCAAAGAGTCTTGGAGATCCTGGCTGACAAGTGCCCTGTTCGGGTCCTGGAAGGATCCCACTCTGCCACTCTCCCAGTGACCTTGGTGTGGGGGAGAGAGCCACGTAAGGCCTGGCCAATCTGGGTGGAGAGCCACTATATTTTAGAAGACTCGATAATAATAATAATAATAATGGCAGCTTTTATGGTTGCTGCTCTTTTTTCCTAGGTCTCGGTTAAGTGCTTTACATTCACTATATTTTTACGTCTCGTATTGTTCCAATGAGGTGGTCCTATTACATCCATTATATATATATATAAATGTTTATTTATTTTAGAGACAGAGCACAAGCGGAGTCGGGGCAGAGACAGAGGGAGACAGAATCGGAAACAGTTTCCAGGCTCTGAGCAGTCAGCACAGAGCCCGATGCAGTGCTCAAACCCACAAACCATGAGATCATGACCTGAGCCCAAGTCGGACACTCAACTGACTGAGGCATCCAGGCTCCCCTATTACATCCATTTTATTTCTTTTTTTTTTTTTTTTTTTTATTTATTTTTTTTATTTTTTAATATATGAAATTTACTGTCAAATTGGTTTCCATACAACACCCAGTGCTCATCCCAAAAGGTGCCCTCCTCAATACCCATCACCCACCCTGCCCTCCCTCCCACCCCCCATCAACCCTCAGTTTGTTCTCAGTTTTTAACAGTCTCTAATGCTTTGGCTCTCTCCCACTCTAACCTCTTTTTTTTTTTTTTTTTTTCCTTCCCCTCCCCCATGGGTTTCTGTTATGTTTCTCAGGATCCACATAAGAGTGAAACCATATGGTATCTGTCTTTCTCTGTATGGCTTATTTCACTTAGCATCACAATCTCCAGTTCCATCCATGTTGCTACAAAAGGCCATATTTCATTTTTTCTCATTGCCACGTAGTATTCCATTGTTACATCCATTTTAAAGATGAGAACCCTGAGGCTTGGAGAGTGTCAATAACAGGCCCCACCACCTCAGGCCACTTCCCTGCAGCCAGGCAAGGAGCTGATCTGGGAATGAAGGATACATTTTGGTCCTGCCCAATAGAGGGGTAGTGGGTGGGAGCTGGGCCGCCAGGCGTGGGAGGCGGGGCTTCCCGCGGAGGTGGGGCTGCAGGTGGTAGGGGCTCAGAGCTGCATAGGCCCCCAGGACCTTCCCGCCAGGGGCCAGGCTGCAAGGGGTGGCTGCGAGGAGGGGCCTGAGGTCACTGGGCGCTTGGCTGGCCCTGCCGAAGCTTCAGCTGCACAACCAGAGAGCGGGCACCGCTGCAGCCTGTGCTGGGAACGCAGCGCGTGCGGCCATGGCCTCCGGTGCAGCGGCTAAGCAGGCGCAGGGTGCGGGGGCAGTGGGAGGCCAGCTCCGGCCCCCTGCCCCCAGCGCTCGGCTGACCGGCTGCCCCCTCGTCTCATCCCACAGAGGCGAACACTCAACAGAGTCTGCTATGCACTGTCAAGAAGGAGGGGGGTGCCTGAGGTGGGGGTGGGGGCGGGGGGCACAATCCTGGTGAAGGGGGCTTCCAAGCCACCAGGGGAAGGTTCTCCAAAGGAGAGGTGGCCGGTGGCGGTGGCGGGGATGGCCATTTCCGGTTTGGGGCTCACCTGGCTGGGTATTTACCTCCCAAGGAACGGGATGCCGGTGAGTTTGGGGGTGGGGGTATAGGGGGACTGTGGATATTTTTATGCTGTGTGCAGGGGCGGGTGCAGCAGGAGGGCTCCCCGGGTGTGAGGCACCCCTGGATATGTCTGGGTAGGACCTCCTCTTGTGGAGGAGCCTGTGGTTGCATCTCAGTAAGGTGAGGCAAGCGCCTGGGGGTTCTGACTGGGCGTATTGTGTGGTGGGGGGATGAATGGAGCTGCAGAAGGAAGACCAGACTTTGGAGGGGGAAAAGGTTCTGTTGCATCACACGACTCCTGAAACAGTATGCTACGGGCATCAGTGACAGTCACAAAAGTTTATTACAATGAGAGGCAAGGCCGACTGAACGGGACCAACACTCTTGATAAGAGTGTGGCCCCGAACAGCCGGGGTACTGAGTTTTTATAGCTGATCACATCGTTTTATCATCACCTGGGAACAGAACAAAGAAACAGTTTCCAGATGAGTCAGAAACAGTTGCCAGATGAGTTAGAAACAGTTGCCTAATGAGGTGTTTATTTTAGACTTTCTGCCTCTAAGTTGCAACCAGTGGATCTCCTTGACCCTGCCTCTGATGCTCTTTTCTTTGAACTTTTGTTTCCTTAATTGGTGAAGCCTAATTTACAAGAGTATGAGGTGTAGTTTACCAGAGTAAAGCGAGGCTGTTATCTCTTAACCTTCAGTATCAACACAAAGCTGTTATTTTTCAAGCTAAGCTTTAGCCCTACACTACAATTTAACCCTTACAGATCACTGTGAAAAATGCCCCTCATCCCAGATCTCCCCTTTCCCGCAAATTCTCAGTCCTTGGAGCTAACCCCAGGAGCCAAGAGGCTCTCCCTACCCCCCTCTCTGAATGCCCCTGGCAAGTGGGTTACTACTCCATTTGTGGACTTGTCCCCTGCTGTTTTGGCAGGTGGGTTTCCCTTACCCCTTCCCCCACCCCCACATGCAGTAGAGTGAGAAGCAAGCAAAGTTCAACTGTGTCTCTGTCCCTTCCCTCTCCTTGGGGCCAACTGGGACCCCAGTCCAGCCTTTAGTTTCTAGCCCTGGACTTCCCACAGAGGGGAGAATCCATAGTGGTTGGTTCCTGGGAAGCATTTAGATGCTTGGACTGTGTGTGTACGTTGTGTGTAAAGCATGCACATGCCTGTGTGGGCGAGGACATGTGGCTGTGAGTGTGTGCCTCTGAGGATGTCTGTGCATCGGTCTGGAGATATCCAAGTATATCTTCTTATTGGGTGTACATGGGTCTGTGTGTTTATGTGTTTTTGTGAGTATGAGGTGTATCTGTGTACATGGGTGAGGCCGTGACCATGTATGTGTGATTGTGTGTCTATTGCCTCCCTTATGTCACTTCACATCCTGGAACCCCGTCACTGCTTAGCTGCCTCACCCCTGTATCTTGAGTCCTCAGCCTGAGACCACAAATGCTCACAGACCTTGGGGACTGGCCTCATTTCTGTGCCTGTGTATGTGTGTTGAGGATGTCCGCATCTGGTGTCAGCACTAAGTACCAAGAAGCCCCTCCCCGCCTGGTGGCAGACAGCCACCAAAGGACAGCCTTGAAGCCAGGACCTGTTGCTGCCCCTCCCTGCTCAGAAAGCTGGGGCATATGTCTGTGTATAGGTCTCTAGGTGTGGCATGTCCCGTGTTGTTGAAAGAATCAGCTCCAGGGCTGACTCTACATTCTAGCGTTTTTTTTTTTTTTTTTTAATTTTTTTAACGTTTATGCATTTTTGAGACAGAGAGAGACAGAGCATGAATGGGGGAGGATCAGAGAGAGAGGGAGACATAGAATCTGAAGCAGGCTCCAGGCTCTGAGACATTAGCACAGAGCGCAATGCGAGGCTGGAACTCACAGACCCCGAGATCATGACCTGAGCCAAGGTCGGACGCTTAACCGACGGAGCCACCCAGGCACCCCTCATTCTAGCATTTTGGAATAAGGTGGGATGTGTGGAATTCCTCAGAAACGCCCAGATGATTTCAGTTTAGGCCTCTTAGAGGCCCTGTGGGGACCTGAAGAAAGCTCTATGTAGATAGACCACCTTCCAACAAAACATACAGAGCTACAATATCGTGATGACTATGTTAGGGGAGGATGTCTCTAGCACCTCCCCCAAAAGCCTTCAGGTTAAAAACCTGCAGACTCTTTGTTCATTGTTTAACCAAACCTAGTTGTAATATGTGCTCTCCAGATGTTTGCAATTGAAATGGCTGTGTTTTCAAGGAAATGGTTGGCTGTTCAACTGGGAGTGGGGGCCACAGGCAGAGGAATGTGTGAACAAGGCATCTGCCTCTGGGCAGGGCTCCAGCTGGGACCCTGGTCCCAGCTCTGCCAGCAGCTCCCTTGATGCCATGGACAAGGCTTTTCTCCTCTCAAGGACTCAGTTTCCACATGTGGAGAAGGAGCGTACATGGGTGGATGTCCCACCCATGTCAGTCTAGTTTGATTATTGGCCACGGGGTGGGGGGGAGGGGTGGGTATACTTTGCCCCTGGTGATCAGAGGTGTGGGCCTGCGTCCTTTCTCCTGGGAGCAGGCGAATTTGGGCAATAGAATGAGCTTTCTGCCTGACATGAAGCAAAGGCCATCGCCTGATCAGAGGGACCTGTGTGGCATCCCACTTGGTGCCTCAGGGGGGCAGGGACAGAACCTTGCAAATTTGGGCAAAAGGCCTCTAGCACCCATTGACTCCGGATCTGCAGTCAGAAGGCATGCCTTACAGTAGTGAGTTGGTGGCTGATTCTGAATTCTGTATTTCTTGGGGCACATCATTTCAGGAATCAGAACTTCCATTTACTGGGGGCTACTCTGTGCTGTACCCTGTGTGTACAGGTAACTTTCTGAGGTGAGTGCAATTGTCCCCACTTTACAGACAGAGAAACCGAGCTTGGAAGGGAGGCATGAGTTGCTCAAGAGCACACAGCCAACAGAGTGTGGAGCCGGGACTTCACCCCCAGGTCTGTCTGACATCAGAGCCGGGCTTTTACGTGTCATAACCCAAACGTGTCCATCCACGTCTACACAAAACTGCAATGTCAGCATGTGTGGTGCCATGATTTCCATCACATGGATGTGAAAACTGGCCCAGAGAGAATAAATGATATCCCAAGGGCACAGAACCAGTAAAGGACAAGTTCAGGTCTTCTGTTTGTGAGCCCTTTGTTCAGCATGGGTGCCCCCTGAGGGCATGGCCACAAGCCCATGTCCCACCAAAGCCGACTTCCTCTCTCCTTCCCTTCTCTGCCTACCTCTTTGGGGAGCATCTCCCCCCAGTATCAGAGAGCCAGGCTCCAGTGGAGTGGCATAGGGAAGCCCTTCGCCTAGAAATCCAGGAATCAAGTCAACTCTTCCTTCTCCCCATTTTCTGGGTTCAGAGGAGCCACATCCCTGCCTGTCACAGCCTTGCCCAGAGACACCTTCCACCCTTCTTTCTAGAACTGTTGCCTTAACAGTCAGTGGCTTTTTTATTTTTTCTATTAAAAAAATAATGTTTTTATTTAATTTTGAAGGAGAAGGAGAGACAGAGCATGAGCAGATGAGGGGCAGAGAGAGAGGGAGACCCAGAATTCGAAACAGGCTCCAGGCTCTAACTGTCAGCACCGAGCCCGATGCGGGGCTCAAACCCACAAACTGTGCAATCATGACCTGAGCCGAAGCCAGACACTAGTGCACTGTACCATCTGAAAAGTAGGAAGAAAGCTTTAACTTGGTAGACTGTTACCAAAGAACTTCTGTAAGTTAGTTTTGGAAGTTACAGGAAAGGCAAAGATAGACCAGACAGCGTTTTGATCATTAAGGTGCTCATAACAGAATAGAGCTGTCCCTGCGGTTTTTGAAACAGAAAAGTTTCTGTGGTTCTTAAAAATGATTTTCAAAGGAATGAATTTTTTTAACGTTTATTTATTTTTGAGACAGAGAGAGACAGAGCATGAACGGGGGAGGTTCAGAGAGAGGGAGACACAGAATCTGAAACAGGCTCCAGGCTTTGAGCTGTCAGCACAGAGCCCAATGGGGGGCTCGAACTCACGGACCGCGAGATCATGACCTGAGCCGAAGTCGGCCGCTTAACTGACTGAGCCACCCAGGTGCCCCGAGGAATGAATTTTGATTCATGTCCATTTGTTCCCTTCACAAGTAACTCTTAAGTGCCTGTTAGCTACTAAGTGTTATCTTGTTGTAGAATACAAACGTTCAAAAACCGGTCTCTGCACCCCAGGAGTTGTTGTTAGCACTGTCATTTGTATTATTTACTCTATTTAGTGCTTACTAGGTGCCAGAGTCTCATAGAGCTTATAATTATCATTGTTATTTTGTATTGGCATTTGTTCCAGTTATCGTAAGTTCCCGGTGAGGAATCCGAGTTTTCAAAGACTGGGTAGAATCTACGGTAAGCGTGCAGAGTGAGTAGTTCAGTTTGCCAGGTAGAGAGGCAGAAGGACCAACATTTGTATGTTTGACAATGCTAGTAAACTGTCACTATTACGTGTTTGGCGGAGTACACAGCAGTGCAGAAGCGAAGGTGTATGAGTGAACTTAGCAGGATTTATGAGCAGCTAGGTTTTGCTGGTAGAAAACGTGTGCTATGGCAATGGTTGGGAATGAGGTGAATACCTAGGTTAAGACAAGCTTATAGAAGTTTGTTACTGCTATAGAAAGGAGTAGATCTTACCCGATAGGCCTTGGGAAATTTCTTTGGTAGAATGCTTTTAGCAGCAAATAATAGGTGACTTCTAATGGTGACTAAAACAGTAGGAACCAGAAATGTTTTGATGGTTCAGTGATGTCATCAGGATCTCAGTCGTCTCTTGTTCAGTTTTGGAGTTGCTGGTATTTTTATTTCTCCTTTCCGGGGTGGCTAATTAGCAACAGCTCCAGGTATCATATTCTCACATGGCAACATCCAGTGGGTGGGAAAGACTGCTTTTCTTTGGGTGTTTCTTTTCACTAGCAAGAGGCTTGTAGTAGACTTCCTCTAACACTTTAAAGACTAGGTTATGTCATATACTCATTCCTAAACTGGTCCCTGGTAAATCAGGTACTGTGATTAGCTTAGAATAATCCTTTCTCTTTTTGAAGCCAGGGTGAGGCCACCTTCTTTGTGTATGGAGACAATAAATATCCAAATAAAGTTGTGATTCTCTAGCAAGAATGAAGAATATGGAATGGCTCTTAGGGAAGGAGCCAGCAGTATTTGATGCAGGGATTTTGGAGAATTTGAAGCAGAAGGCTAATATGATTAG
This sequence comes from Panthera tigris, assembly GCF_018350195.1. Taxonomy (NCBI): domain Eukaryota; kingdom Metazoa; phylum Chordata; class Mammalia; order Carnivora; family Felidae; genus Panthera; species Panthera tigris. Next base: position 40,719 of record NW_024962194.1, read on the forward strand.
ATTTGAGTTAGGACACTCTAGTTGATGCATAAAATACAGATCACCAAGCCTTTTTCCTAAAGAGCCAGTGAATATTTTAGGTGATATGGTCTCTCAGCTCTGCCCTTGTAGTGTGAAAGCAGCCATAGTAATATGTAAGTGAAGACATGGGACTATGCCCCAATAAAACATTATTTATAGAACCAGATGGCAGGTTGGATTTGGCCTGTGGCCGTAGTTTGCTGAAGCCTCATATGGAGGATAGGTTATAGGAAACCACATAAAGAGACTGGGAGGCAAAAGAAGCTCTTCTTTTCTTAGCCTAGTATTAGTCCATTGTGAAACTTTCAGCTGTGTAGATTGAAAACGTCAGGGGTTCAATTTATTTCATTATTTTTTTTTCTTGGCCTTGTGTCTTTATCATTTGTTTTGCTTAAAATTTTTTTATTCATTTAAGAAATAACAATAATATTTGGTGGCTTTTTTTCCCTGTGAAAATCATCAGTTAAGAACTCATGTTTGACTAGGGCAGTGGTAGGGGAAAGATAAAGCAGAGACAGAAACAGTATAGTTAATACGAATTTGTGATTCCTGAATATAAAAAGTTAGGGGGAGAGAGAGAACTCTCAGAAGATTCAGAGGTTTCCAGGTTGTGTATCAGCATTTAAATTGGACATGAAAAATGTGTAGGACTTTATCAGATGAACAGAGGAGAGCAGCAGGAATGAGGACACAGTAATTATGACTTTTGATTATTTTGGCAATAACTGCCTTTAATAGGTGAACTATATTTTCAATTATCTAAGGAATTAGGGAAAAGAAACAAAGAAACAAAACACTATAATCAGTAGTATGTTTTTATACTGGGTCTGATAGTTCTGTTTTTCTAGATCAATCCCTGTTACTTCTTTTGGTTCCTATCTTCCAGAAAAATGAACTAAGTCCTAGTTAGTTGGAGAAAATTAACTCATTTTTCATATTTGAGAGGAACTTGTATATGGTAGAACATAGTGGCAACCACCAGGATTCTCTTTTTTTTCTGAGTAAAATAGGATTGTTGCTTGTTTCACACTTTCTGACATCATGATTTCATCTATTCCTTTTAAACCTTTTTTCAAATGGATATATAGGAATGTAAGAATTTTCAAGGCAAATACCAAGAAAAAGAGTTTCCAGGAAAGGTATTCTCTGACATAACCTTCTGACTGTAACCACGTGTAAGACATCAACCCAAATAATATAAATTTCATACAACGCAGTTGGTTAGAGGCACCCCAATGACACCCAGATTTGATTATTGACTAGAAGAGCTCCCAGACCTCAGCATATAGTTGTACTCATGCCTGTGGTTTGGTATGGGGACAGGCTAGAAAGGCCAATCAGCACAGAGAAAATGTGCATGGGGTGAAGGCCAGAGGAGACTAAGCACACGCTTCGAGGGTTCCTTTTTCTATGGAGTTAGCAGGATGTGCTTAATTCCTTCAACATCAAATTAGGACAGCACAAGTGACATGTTGTCTGCCAGTACGAAGCTTATGAATACTCAGTGCCCGGGGTTTCATCAAATGCTAATCACATAGGCATCTTCTCCTTAGCATGTCCCAAAATTCCAGGTTTTCAAAAGGAAATAAAGTGTACGGCCTTAAGCACATTGATTGTACCAGCACTTAGGCAGAGTGAGACACTCTTAACCAGCTAGGGAATTGTGGGAACCCTCCTTATATCCAAGATCCCAGGGAACAACCAAGGGCCAGTCATTCAAGTAGGATGTTCTGAGGGTAGCCATCTTTGGCCTGCTGGATGAAATCTGTTCTGCATAGGAATTATAGTCCTGACGTCATTTTTGGTGATGTCTTAAAATTTTATTTTACTAGCTACTAATATGATGGTTACCATGGTACTGGTTTCAGTTTCATCATCCATATGAAGTAGGTATTTGTACAAAAATTACTATGGCAATAGTAGGTCATTATAATCTTTTTTTAAGTGACTAAACTTTCATTATGATTCTTAGATATGATATGCATAATGATTTTTGATTTAAAATTAGAATAAAATCTCTTCATTATATGGAAACCCAGGTTTGATTCCTATAGTGCTGAATCCATGTTTATAGTTATTAGATATTTAATCATATTCACCAATTGTTTTCTTGCCTACGTATACGAATAACTTTTGTATTTTTGTATTTTGCTTCATGTATTTTCATATACTTGCATATGGGAGACAGTTCCCCTATTTTGTTCCTTTGATTTCTATCTTAATTTTCAAGGTGACTGTATCACACGTTAATATATGGTAAGGGTAGCTTCAGTGGATACCGTGTTTTTTTGTTGTTTTTGTATTTTACATTTAATAAGCCTTATTTTTTACAACAGTTTTAAGTTCACAGCAAAATATAATAGAAAGTACAGAGAGTCTGTATATACCATACCATGCTCCTGTACACGGCTAACCTCCCCTGTTGTCATGTCTTGCACGACAGTGGTACAATTTAGTAATATATTTTTTTCAGTTCCTTTGTTTAGTTTTGAGCGAGAGTACATGCATGTGTGTGAGCAGCAAAGGGGCAGGGAGAGAGGGGAGAAAGGATCCTGTGCTGTCAGCACACAGCCTGATGCAGGACTTGATCCCGTGAACTGTGAGATCATGACCTGAGCTCAGATCCAGAGTTGGACGCTGAACCAACTGAGCTACCCACGCACCCTGACAACAGTGGTGCATTTTATATGGACACTAAGTTATCATTTTCAGGCAAAGTCTCTAATTTTCATTAGTGTTCAGCCTTGGTGTTATACATTCTATGAGTTTTAACAAATGTGTAATGATGCAAATCCGCCTTTGTGGTATCGTGTGAAAGAGTTTCACTGTCTGAAAAGTCCTCTGTGCTGTGCCCTTTTATCCCTATATTCACCCCAACCCTTACCTTCATAGTCTTGCTCTTTTCAGAGTGTCATATAGTAAGAATCATACAGTGGATATCTTTGAATGTTTAGAAAATTATATTTCCTCCGTAATTGAATGTGCGCATTCAAGATATTCTTTGCCCTTTGTTTTGTTTTGTTGCTCATCAGTAGAGGATCTGATGATATATTCCTTCCATGAAAAAAAGCATGATTTCTCTAGATGTGTGTCACCTAATGGGTAGGGTTGAGAAAAATGACATCATGAACCACTACATAGCACATTGGGATCATCCTCCTCTGTGATATACGGTGGGTCTAGATAGACTCTCTAGCAATGGAAGGAAACAGTCTCAGGAGGTTAGAACTTTATCAAACTGGAATGCCAAATCCTTCTTACTTACCTTGCCATTGGAAATAAGGCCAGGGAGAGTCTGTTTGCTATGGTTTGGCCGTGATGCAAAGTACAATAGGTGTAGAGCACACTTTTTGAGGGGGTGTTTCATCTTAAACGGAACAGTCTCTTCTGAAGGGCTGGGGAAGTTCTGCTGTGTGACAGCAAAATAAACGTACTCTCTTTTAACTCCTCTCATAGTGGAAGTCCAGAAAAATCATGCTAGTTTCAGTTTGACATAGTCAGCTTATGATCATCATTCTCCTAACGATACCATTTTACTCCAGTGTCATAGAGGCCGTCAGTGATGGTCATTGTAAACATCAGTTCACCTGTAGGTGTCAAATTCTGATAAAACCTATTCTTGCTTTTTGTCAATAAAGAGGAGAAAGTAAGATTTCTTAGTGTTTTAAACCTACCAATCATATAATCCCCATTCAGTGTAGTGTGGTTTCCAGGTGTGGTCCCAAAGCAATACTTTTTAACAAATCATAAGCTGTACACTTGTAATTTCCTCTATTTTTCAATTGTTGATTTAACATGTATTTTGCTTTCTTTTTTAGGAGCAGATAAGAATGCTGACGAAGACTCTATAACCAGGTAGGATTTTTATGGATTTGTAAAAATGACATTTGTTGGGGCACCTGGGGGGCTCAGTCGGTTAAGGGCGTGACTCTTGATTTCAACTCAGGTTTGTGAGTTCAAGCCCCACGGTGGGTTTTGCACTGACAGCCTCCTTGAGATATCTTTCCCTCTTTCTGTGTGCACTCACTCTCAAAGTATAAATGAATGAAATGAAGTGAAACGGGAAATGAAAGGAAAGGAAAGGAAATGAATGAACTGAAAATTATGTGTTTCCTAAGGGAACGCAGAGAACAAAAGCAGTTGTTGCGTGTTCTACCCTGGACTAGACACTATATCCTCTTCGTAACATCTGTTAAGTTATATAGTCATTGCATAGCTTTGCAAAGTAGCTGTGTTATTGTAGCCTACTTTTTATTACTTTGGCAACTGTGGTTCAGGAAGGTTGAATACCCGCCCCATGATTCCATAGTTAATGAGTAGCTGACCTGGGGGTTTGCCCGTCAGCTTGTGTAGCTTCCACATCCATTCTAGGTTCCTCAGCAGCACTGAGCTCAAGATACAGATCCTAGGGCAGATCAACTCAGAATATCAAAGGTAATGATGTCAGAACTCTAAAAACCCAGGTTAGTCCAAGCATTTTCCCTTATATATTTGACCAGTGGTGCTAACAAAAGTAATTAGTGCAGTGGTAACTAATCCCTTGTTTTTACCATCCGAGATTTTAGGGTTGATGTCAGCTATGGCCATGGTGTCACGGCTTTTACATAATAAGCAAGATCTAGTCAGGCACTTCCTTAGATGTGGTGATATCCCCTCTTCTTGAGACAAATGAGTTTTCTGTAAGGGAAGGATATCTAGTTGTAGACCATGTTACATTAATTAAATTCAGCCTGTATTTCGAGGATATTGCTATATGATTCTCTGTTGCCTAAGTTCCCAGTCTGGTTTCCCTTTGGGCTAGTACCCTTGACTAATTCTAGAAAGATTTTTCTTTTTTTGGAGATTTTTTTCCCCATGACTTTTCTGTACTGAGTTTTTGTCTTTTTACTTTCTTCTCTGGTTTTCTTGGTATTTCTTTTTTTTCCATTAATTTTTCCACTTCTGCCAGCTGAGGACTCTCCATTTTTCCAGAAGCCAAATCAAAAGCACTTAGAATCTCATGATTTGGGGGACCTCATAGATTAATTCATCAAAATACCCTCTCGTACTTCAACCTTTGTTTAACTTCCTTGTCCAATGGTTGTTTCATGGAGAATTTGAATCTCAAGAGATTGAAGTGACCTATTTGGATATGATAAGTGACAGAAATGAGATTAAAATTCGGGTTCTTTCTTTCTTTCTTTCTTTCTTTCTTTCTTTTCTTTCTTTGTTTTTTGTCTTCATCTTGCAGGAAAATGTTTTAATAATAGAAAGTTGGGGAGTGGGTCTAATGAATACAATGAAGGAGGTAAGAATCGAATTAGCAGAGGAGACCAGGTTTCAAGAAGAACAACACTGAGTTGGATAGGAATAAGAATTTTAGAAAAGATGTCAGAATATGGGGGTTTATGCCAAGTGAGATCAAGGTGAATGACAGGAATGAAAGACCCAGGATTAGGGGAATTGTTTAGAAAGGCATATTCAAATAGAGAGTTCAAGAGGGTCCTGACCAGGTTTCTGCTTTTGTGTGTGTTGGTTTCATTGAAGGTGCGAGCATACCTCAGATTTTCTGATGAGAGAGATTAAAAATCATTTGAGCTTCTGGGAAGAGTCTGTTTACAGCAAATAGAAATACGATATCATCTACTTCCTTCCGAACTTGGGGAGGATGACTTAGATCCTCTCAAGGAATTGGGGGTGGGGGGTGGATTCTGAACATCAGAGATGTATGGCCCAAGGCAAGCTGTCTCCTCACTCCACCTCTTTTCCTAAATCTGTGATACCCTTCCCATGTACCTGTAGGGCTGGGCAGGGGTAGGACTGACTTGTCAAACCAGCAAGGGAGCTTCATCTGGATAGGTGATAATATGCCTATGTTGAGATGACTGTGTGGATAACTGAGACTCCCAATTAGCTTGTTCTCCAAGAGCAAGACATGGCTTCTACCCTCGCTCATTTGAGCCCATCCTTGTTGTAGGAGTCTGTGCCTTCACAGGCTAAAGATTGAAAGGTTGGGAATGCCACAGAACCGTGCCGAAGAGTGATGTAGGAGTGGGAGCTCATAGGGAAGAAAATATTCAGGCAGGGTATAGAGAAATAGAGGCACAACTACCAGGACCATTGTGATCGCACCCTCTCTACTTGGGTAGCTGAATGCCCCTGAAGGCTTGGAAAGTCTTCTGGTTATTACGGACCTAAATAAGGCAAGACCAGTGTAGGAACAAAGTTGGCCTTGGGAACTTTTAATCTCTAGTTAGTACTTCCACTCATAACATAGAAACCTTTGGTATATTTACTTAAACGGCGGTCTATCTGACACACAATGTAATATGTGATGCAATAACTGTGGATGGTCCACCATGATCGCCATAAGTGTAGCTCCCATCTGGTAATGTATAATTCTGTTACGATACCACTGACTAGATTCCCTATGCTGTACCTTTGAGCCTTGTGATTCATTCATTCTATAACTGGAACCCTGAACTTCCCTCTCCCCTTCACCCATTTTGTCCATCCCCCCACCTCCCCTCCCTTCTGGCAAGAGTCAAATCTCTGCATTTATGGGTCTGTTTCTGCTTTTTCACTGTTTGTTCATTTGTTCCCCTTTTTTATATTCTACATAGAAGTGAAATCATATAGGATTTGTCTTTCTCTGTCTGACTTATTTCACTTAGCCTCATACCGTCTAGGTATATCCATGATGTTGCAGATGGCAAGATCTCATTCTGTTTTATAGCTGCGTAATATTCCATTGTGTGTGTGTGTGTGTGTGTGTGTGTGTGTATGTGCATGTGTGTGTGTGGTCTGTTCATGTATTGGTGGACACTTGGGTTGCTTCCATACCTTGTCTATTGTAAATAATGCTATCATAAAGATAGGGGTGCATATATCTTTTCAAATTAGTATTTCCATTTCCATTGGGTAAATAAATACCCAGTAGTGGAATCACTGGATCCTATGGTATTTTTTTTTAATTTGTTGAAACCCCTCCATACTGGCTTTCATTGTGGCGATACCAATTTACATCCTATGACCAGTGCACACGGGTTTTTTCCTCTACACCCTGAGCAACCCTTGTTGTTTCCTGTGTGTTGAAACTGAGTCATTCTGAGAGATGTGAGGTGAGAAGTCATTGTGGTAACGTTTATAGATATAATTTTCAACCATTTTAGAGAATTTCCTGCCTGTCACACTTGGTTATGGAAACTCAGACTGGGTCTTTCCTGGAGATTTCACAGGTTAGGACAGGTGGAGGCAAAAGAGAGAACTGAAAGTTTTTTTTTTTCTCAATATATGAAGTTTGTTGTCATATTGGTTTCCATCCAACACCCAGTGCTCATCCCCAAAGGTGCCCTTCTCAATATTCATCACCCACCTTCCCTTCCCTCCCACCCCCCATCTACGCTCAGTTTGTTCTCAGTTTTTAAGAGTCTCTTATGCTTTGGCTCTCTTCCACTCTAACCTCTTTTTTTTTTCCTTCCCCTCCCCCATGGGTTTCTGTTAAGTTTCTCAGGATCCACATAAGAGTGAAACCGTATGGTATCTGTCTTTCTCTGTATGGCTTATTTCAGTTAGCATAACACTCTCCAGTTCCATCCATGTTGCTACAAAGGGCCATATTTCATCTTTCTCATTGCCACATAGTACTCCATTGTGTATATAAACCACAATTTCTTTAACAGGGTCCAAATGTTGAAAGACCTATGCTCTGAAAACCGTAAAACACTTATGAAAGAAATTGAAGGTGACGGAAAGAGAAAGACATAAGATGCTCGTAGATGGGAAGAATACATATTTTTAAAGTGTCTACACTACCCAAAGCCATCTACAGATGTAATGCAATCCCTGTCAACATACCAACAGCATTTGTCACAGAGCTAGACAAACAACCCTAAAGGTTGTATAAAACCACAAAAGACCTTGAATGGCCAAAGCAATATTGAAAAAGAAGAAACCTGGAGGTATCACAATCTCAGATTTCAAGTTGTATTTCAAAGTTGTAGTAATCCAAACAGTATGGTAGGTACTGGCGTAAAAAATAGGCACATAGCTCAATGGAATAGAACCGAAAACCCAGACATAAATCCACCACTGTATGGTCAGTTCATCTTCCCCAAACAGGAAAGACTATCCAGTGGGGAAAAGGCAGTCTCTTCACCAAATGGTGTTGGGAAAACCGGACAACCCACATGCCAATGAATGAACCTGGACCAATTTATTTACCATACACAGAAATAAACTCAAAATGAATTAAAGACCTAAGTGTGAGACCTGGAACCATAAAAAATCCTTGAAGAGAGCACAGGTCGTCATTTCTCTGACTTTGGCTGTAGCAACATTTTACTAGTTATGTCTCCTGAGCCAAGGGAAATAAAGCAAGAATAAACTATGGGGACTACATGAACCCACAAAGCTTTTGCACAGTGAAGGAAACCGTCAAAACTAAAAGGCAAGCTCTGGGACAGGAGAACAATTTTGCAAATGTTTTGAAAATCCAGTAAAGGGTTAGTATCCACAATGTCTAAAAAATTGATACAAGTCAACATCCCCCCCCGCCAAAAAAGCCCAGTTGAAAAATGAGCAGTGGACATAACCAGACATTTTTCCAAAGACAGCATACAGATGTTCAACAGACACATGAAAAGATGCTCCCCAAAACTACAACGAGATACCACGTCACACATGTCTGAATGGCTAAACTCCAAGACACAAGAAGCAAGTGTTTGCGAGGAGTGGAGATAAAAGAACCCTCTTGCAGTGTTGGTGGAAATGAAAATGGGTGTGGCCCCTGTGGAAAACAGTATGGAGGTTCCTCAAAAAATTAAAAACAGAACTTTCCTATGATCCAGTAATTGCACTACTGGATACTACCCAAAAGAATACAAAAACACGAATTCCATGGGACACACGCACCCCTGTGTTTATTGCAGCATTATTTCCCATACTCAGCGCAAGCGTCCACTGACAAATGAGTGAACGAAGAAGTCCTATATGTATGTATGTGTGTGTGTATACGTAATACACACACACACACACACACACACACACACACACACTGGAATATTACTCAACCATGAAACAAAGAAATCTTGCCATTTGCGATGACCTGGATGGAGCCCGAGAGTAGTATGGTAAGCAAATTCAGGGAAAGAGAAATACCATATGATTTTACTCATGTAGCACTTAAGAAACAACAGTTGAGCAAAGGGAAAAAAAAGGGAGAGACAAACCAAAAAATAGGCTCTTAACTGCAGAGAACAAACAGATGGTTCCCAGAGAGGAGGTGGTGGGAGGGGTGAAAGAGGTAATGGGGATGAAGGAGTGCCCTTGTCATGATGAGCACGGGGTGAGTATGGAGTTGGTGAATCACTATATTAATAAACTAATATAACCCTGGATGTTACTATTACTGGAATTAAAATAAAACTTAATGAAAAAACCAGAGGCTAACTTTTAATTGTACCAAGAAGCTTCGTTTAATAAACAGCTGAACTTTCACTTAATTTTTAAAATTTTGTTTTTAAATAAATGAACATGTTTTTGTTGTATATTTTTGCTCTAAAGGCTTTCCGACAAACCTGGTCCTGATGATTCATGGTCTACATCAGCTAGCCAAGACTTAGATTTTGGTACCAAGGTAAAGTACCCTCCTGTGAAACTCACTTTCCTGCTCTGAATTGAGTTTTCTCCCTTATTTATTCTTAAAATTTAAGAGGAGCCTGTGTATCATCATTTTATGTATGTGTTGGAAAGCTAGCAAGAACAAACCACTTTACAGATACATGACACGTGGAATGTTTTGTTTTGTTTTGTTTTGTTTTGTTTTGTTTTGTTTTACTTTGGTAAATCCTAGAGGTGGAGGCTGATAAAAGAATGGGCTGGAGAATATATAATGACCGTCAAATTATATTGGGAAAATCTTTCCCATAATGGAGGAAATATGACATTTGGTTAAGGATAAGGATTCTTACTGTGATCGTAACATGACTCATGCCTAAATGAAATCTTATTGGGTCCAAGTATCTATTGTAGGTTGCTCCCCGCCCCCGGCAAGTTTTATTTTGGTGAGATACAAGATTTTCCTTTGGCTTTGGCTCTATCCTTTGTTCTACATTTAGACTAAAATAATATTAGAAAATGTAGAAACTTAGATGTTTACATTATTTCTCAACATTTACCTCACAAAGGTGTTTCCCTGTAGTTTTGAAATAACTCCAGGAAGAGAAAGTTAAAATTGTGCATCTCCCTGAAGAATACGTATTTTGCTGAAAAGAGTACCTCTATGAGCAGAGGCTCTTCATAGCCAAGTTGTCAAATTTCTAATTTCAGAAATCTTTCCTATTCTAGCTTTGAAAACTATCTCCTCCTAGTCCTTGTGTCAGATTCTAAAATTTAAAGTTTCAGACATCTGATATTTTTTTAAATATTCATTTCAAAACCCCTACATCATTATAAGCTACTGGAGGTTAGGAAACATACTTGTTTGACTTCTGGAGCTCCTAGAATAAAGTCTTGCTTGGAAGGAGCAATGTCATAGTTTTTGAATGTGAATAAATGAGTAGGGAAATGGAATTCCGTAGAATTGAATTTGAAAAGTAACGAAATACGCACGATATATTACAATTAAATATGTGAATTTAAAAAGTAAGCTTCAGTTTACATTCGTTTTAGTGTTTAATACATATAAACGCAAATGAATTCTATTGAGGAAATCAGGAGTTACATAAGAAAGAAGGTTGCAGTATATTTTTAGTATCCTCCCATTGTGAGCTTAGAATTGCAGAGAAAAAGTCCTCACCCTTTGTTTGTGTAACCCCATCTGTGTCCCATTACATACATCCTTTGAAAGTTCCCATTTCTTCCTAGAATTCTCATTCCCAATTCTTTTTCCATAGTGAAAGTTGATGTGTTAGGAACCTCTCTTTTTCTGTTCTTTTGTTAGTCTAGTAATAATTTATAGCTTTTCAGAAGTGATAGATGCCAGTAATTGAACATTTTTTTATAGTGAAAACACTTAAATTCTTTATTACAGTATGTATAACCAGATAACTGTAGGGTGATAAAAGTCAGTATTATTAGGGATATACTGTGAATTGAAGCCTCTGTTTCACGTATAGATTTTATATATACCTTTAAAAGGTTTAAAAGAGACTATTGTTCATAGTATATTCCCAATCCTACTTATTACCCGTTAAAAAGTGTATGTTGTTTCCACTTACCTTATTTTGCTCACATTTCTCCTTTTCTTCCTTGTCTTAAGCTCATGCTTGATTGATTGGTCATGTCTTATTTTTTTTTTCCTTTTTTCCTCTTCTCCCCCCATGCTTTTTAAGTTATTTTTGATGTTTTTAAAGTTTATTTATTTTGGAACGAGAGAGAGAGAGAGACAGAGTGCAAGCAGGGTAGGGACAGAGACAGAGGGATACACACAATCCAAAGCAGGCTCCAGGCTCCCAGCTGTCAACACAGAGCTCAATGTGGGGCTGAAACCCACAAACCGTGAGATTGTGACTCATGAGCTGAAGTTGGATGCTGAACTGACTAAGCCACCTACGTGTTCCCCCCACCATGCTTTTTTTTTCATGGTTTAACCCTACAATGTTTCCTTGCAGAAAACATTTCTTTAGTGTCTGTTCTTTTAGTACATCACTGTCTGTCAAATCCGTTGTCAACATATTGGATATGGAATTCTACTGTGTGTGTGTGGTTTTCATCCATGACTCATTGCCCCACAAGGTTTATTATCCTTTTTTCCTCTTTCTTGGAAGGAGCTGAGCTAAATATTTTTGTAATGTTTGTATTTCTCCTGGAAAGGGAGAGAGAGAGAGAGATAATGAGCAAGTGCTAGTAGGGAGGGGCAGACAGAGAAGGAAGGAGGGAGGGAATCTCAAGTAGGTTCTGCGCTGTCAGCTCAGAGCCCGATGTGTGGCTTGAACCCCACTAACCATGAGTTCATGACCTGAGCTGAAATCAAAAGTGGGTCACGTAACTGACTGAGCCACCCAGGGGTCCTATAAGGAGCTACATTTAAACATTCATATTTGTCTTTAATGTTTTGAGAAACAGAAGCCACTTAAACTGTTTGCAATTCCAACTTACTGACATAAGATACCACTGAAGAGTAAGTTTGTATATTTACTCTTACATGAGATAGTTCATGCCAGTATACATCATGCAAACATTTCACAAGATAACATATTTAAATTTCTTAGTGTTAGTTTTTTCAACATGTTTTCAATTACCTAGGGTTAAATATTTATCTGAGGTTACTTTGGTAAAGCATTTACCCGATATTAATAAGTTACAGGTACGGCGAGTAACATTTTGAGACAACCTATGAGATCTCTTGTAATCCTCACCACATGAGAAAATGGAGACTGGTAATAAATAGTAAATGGCATAACTTAGATGTGAATCTACATTTGAATGATTCCAAAGCCTGTGTTCCTTGTGTAATGGTGCTCATTTCGTAATGGTGAATATTACAATGATTTTGTCGAATTGGATTCTTGTAATCCTTAAGGCTATTAATTCTATTCTAGAATGTCCCAAAACCACACGTAGCAAAGCTACTGCATTCTTCTTGTCAATTCATGAAAAACGATAAGCTATTGGAAGACTTGTTTTATTCACTAATTCTTGTCCATTCTTGTGTTATTCAGTAATTTGAAGTTACAGATATTTTCATGTCCTCTTTACTTTGTTTTCTACTAAATGAGAGCAAAACATGGCACTGTGAAACCAGAAGGTGGAACCTTATCTGAGGACAACAATCCTGATTCTGAAAATTAAGATATGGCTGAAACTCTTTCCAAACCACCAGCCAGAGTTTATTGTGATCATCTTCCTGTATTACCATCATCTAAATCTCTTCTGAAACCTTCTCTCAAGACGGTAGATGTCCTTGGTCTTGCAAAGGTAAGTTGTTTTGTTTTATACTGCCCCCACCCCATGCCATCCTCTTGCTCCTTATAATGATGAAAAGAATCTTAGGAAGAAATGGAAGTCCTCAAGGTCATAATAGAAATCAGTGTAATGACAACAGAGAGGAAGGTACGGGATTTAAATTTATAAAGTTTGGTGGGAGTAGACAATTCTCGGGTATGTCTTTATGGAAGCAAAGAAGGAGAAGGCAGCTAGAAAGAATAGCTCGATGCATAGAATAGCTCGATGAGGAGGGGGGTGAGGGGAAGAATTCATTTTAAAGGGGCGAGAGGAACTTAAAGAATGAAGAGTTGAGAGAAAGTATCATAAAATCACAGCAGCAATAGTGGGATTAAGGCAGAGCAGATGCTCTTTAAATTATAAAATGTGGGAGAAAATATTTTAAGTGCAAATTAAGAAAAAAAAAAAGCCAGGTAACAACAACAACAACAACAAAAAAAAAAACAAAAACGCTTAGACTGTTCTGAATGACTTACAGCTGATTTCTGTGAAGAACTGGAAGAAATTTTTGCCCTTACGTTTCAGTTTAATAAAGGTGATATCCTAGATTTAGTTTAGCAAAACCTGTGTTTCTAAGGAATGCAAAGTGAAATTTGTTTTAGGCCATACCAGGTTGATTGTAAATTTTCAATTTTTGGCTATTGTCTTTTTGGGGTTTCTAAGGTAACTTACTGTGTGGTATAATCTTGGTATATTTTAGGTGTTTTTGAGTAGAAAGAGAGGAAATAAACATTTATTCTTTTCATTAAGTAAAATTTCTGGTGATGTAAATAAGGTTCTTTCTCTGTGAAATGAAAAACTAAATTTGAAGCTGCAACACTGAATTTGTTTTTTGTTTGTTTTGTTTTGTTTTGTTTTTTTTTGTAGCTTATTTATTTATTTTGAGAGAGAGAGCAAGCAGGGTAGGGACAGGGAGAGAGGGGAGAGACATAGAGAATCCCAAACAGGCTCTTCATTGTCAGCACAGAGCTTGATGCATAGCTCAGACTCACAAACTGGTTTGCGAGTTCATGACCTGAGCCCAAATCAAGATGCTTAACTGCCTGAGCCACCCAGGTCCCACTTAAGCTGCCACACTCTGAAAGAAAAAATATATAAAATATGTTTTCTGCATTCTGATTTATCTTTTTTTTAATTTTAAGTTTTCAACTGTTTATATATTTTTAGAGAGATAGAGATTTAGACAGAGGCAGAGAGAGAGAGAGAGTGAGAAGAGGCAGAGAGAGAGAGAGAGAGAGAGAGAGAATCCTAAGCAGGTTCTGTGCTGCTAGTGTCAAACCTGACACAGAGCTTGAATAACGTGAGGCAAAATCAAGTTGGATGCTTAACCAGCTGAGCAACCAGGTGCCACTCTTTTTTTAATAGTATCTGCATAGAATAGACACATGCACACATACCAAATGAATGAACTCAACATGTATAAATTTTTGTCTAATATGAACTCTTTGTCATGACAGAATCTTAAGGCAGGAAAGGTTTCCAAGAGAGTATTCAAAATTCTTTGTAGGAGATGATTTTTACTTTTTTGAAAATTTCCAACAGTAGATACATTCTTAAAACAATATTTATTTATTTTTGAGAGAGATGGAGCATGAGCGGGGGAAGGGCAGAGAGAGAGGGAGACACAGAATCTGAAGCAGGCTTCAGGCTCTGAGCTGTCAGCACAGAGCCTGACACGCGGGGCTCGAGCTCAGGAACCATGAGATCAAGACTTGAGCTGAAGTCGGATGCTTAGCCGACTGAGTCCCCCAGGCACCCCAAGATACATTTTATATTATTCAGGGGAAACTTTAGTATTCATAGTTTTTCAATTTAGCATGTAAATTCTTTTATGTCTAAAACTGAGAAAGACTGCTGAGTTGATTTTTGTTTTTTTTAGTCCCTTTCTTCTTTCCTCCTGGGAATGTTCAGTCCTGAATGATAATCACACATGTATTTGAAGACTTCAAAATCTTCAAATTGGATGATCATAAACATATTAGTTGCTTAATGCTAGATTCCTTCTTGGGTCCTTAACTACCTTCCAATATGGTGTAGATAGGAAATTAGAGCTCTTCATATGCTGTTCCCAGTGGAATAATAAAACTATATGAAATTTTAAATCGGTTTTTATATTTTTATTAGACTTCATGGTAGTTCTGGAAAATGGCTCAAAATTCTGTAATCCTGTATTTCTCTTGTATACTTTAAATCTTGTGCCTTAAGATTAATTTTTTTAATTTGTTTTACTATTTTTTTTAATGTTGATTCTTGAGAGAGAGTGAGGGAGCATGTGAATCGCAAGCCGACTCCATGCTTCATGTGGACCTGATGCAGGGGTTGATCCCACGGCCTTGGGATCATGACTCGAGCTGTAACTAAGATTTGGACGCCCAACTGACTGAGACACCCAGGAGTCCCAAGATTAATTTTAAAAAGCAGTATTCTTATAAAATCCTGAATTAATGTTTCACAGTTAAAACATTTTATGACTCTTAATGCCATTCATTACAGAAATGAATATTTGTCTATATTAGTAAAAGCATATTTTACATCCTTAAAACTAATGTTGAAATATAGACTTGAAATCTTGAATCTCATGTTTTTTTCCCCCTGCTTTTGCGATTGTATTATTTTTACTCTTCAAAAATATTTTTAGTGTTTGTTTATTTTTGAGAGAGAGAACGTGAGGGAGAAGGGGAGGGGTAGGGAGAGGGGGACCCAGGATCCAAAGCAGGCTCTGTGCTGGCAGCAGAGAGCCTGATGCGGGGCTTGAACTCATGAACCAAGAGCTCATAACGTGAGCCAAAGTCGGAGACTTAACTGACTGAGCCACCCAGGCGCCCCTCTCCTGTTTTCATTATTGTTCTTTATTTATTCTTTATTTTTATTATTTTACACTTTAGTGTCCAGTTAGGTAATATATAGTGTGTACAGTGTAGTCTTGTCTTCGGGAGTAGATTCCCGTGTTTCATCACTTCAGGATAACCCCAGGGCTCATTCCGACATGTGCCCTCCTCAATGCCCACCATCCCTTTTTTCCACCCCCTTAACTCCCCACCCCCATCAACCCTCAGCTTGTTCTCTGTCTTTTAAGAGCATCGTATGCTTTGCCTCCCTCTAGGTATTTGTAACTATTTTTTCTTTCCCTTCCCCTATGGTCTTGTGTGAAGTTTTCAAATTCCACATACGAGTGAAAACATACGATATCTTTCTCTTGACCGACTTATTTCACTTAGCATCATACCTTCCAGTTGCTTCCACAGTGTTTCAAAGGCAAGATTCCATTCTTTTTCATGGCCGAGTCATATTATTCCATTGTAGATAGACCACCATCTCTTCTTTAGCCATTCATTGGTTGATGGACATTTGGGCTCTTTCCATAATTTGGCGATTGTTGATAGAACTGCTATCAACTCTGAGGTACATGTGCCCCTAGAAATCAGCACTCCTGTATCCTTTGGATAAATGCCTAATAGTGCTGTTGCTGGGTTGTAGGGTAATTCTATTTTTAATTTTTTGAGGAACCTCCACCCTGTTTTCCAGAGCGGCTGCACCAGTTTGCATTGCCACCAACAGTGCAAGAGGGTTCCCGTTTCGCCACACGCTCGCCAACATCTGTTATTTCCGGAGTTGTGAATGTCACCACCACACTCTGACCGATTGAGGTGGTATCCCAGTGGGGTTTGATTTGTATTTCCTGGATGATGCGTGATGTTGAGCATCTTTGCATGTGTCCATTGGCCATCTGGATGTCTCCTTCGGAAAAGTGTCTATTCACGTCCTCTGCCCCTTTCTTTGCTTACTTAGTTTTCAGGTGTTGAGTTTGGCAAGTTCTTTATAGACTTTTTTATCCTAACCCTTTATGTGATATGCCATTTGCAAATACATATCTTCTCCCATTCTGTCGGTTGCCTTTAAGGTTTTTTGATGGTTGCCGTTGCTGTGTGGCAGCTTTGTATCTTGATGAGGTCCCAAAAGTTCACTTTTTCTTTTATTTCCCTTGCTTTTGGAGACATGTCAAGTAAGTAATTGCTGCAGCCGAGGGCAGAGAGGTGGTTGCCTGCTTTCTCCTCTAGGATTTTGATGGTTTCCTGTCTCACGGTTAGCTTTTTCATGCATTGGAGTTTATGTTTGTGTAAGGTGTAAGAAAGTGGTCCAGGTTCACTCTTGTTCATGTTCCTCTCCAGTTCTTCCAGCACCATTAGTTAAAGACACTGTCTTTTTTGCATTGGCTACTCTTTCCTGCTTTGTTGGAGCTTAGTTGGCCACACATCTGTGGGCCCATTTCTGAGTTCTCTATTCTATTCCATTGGCCTCTGTGCTTGTTTGGAGCTAATACCGTGCGTTTGAGGAGTCCAGCTTTGTAGTTCAGGCTAAAGTGCGGGATTGTGATGCCTCCCCCACTCTGGTTTTCTTTTTCAACCTTACTTTGGTTGTTCTGGGTCTTCTGTGGTTCTCTCCAAAGTTTAAGGATTGTTTGTTCTAGTTCTGTGAAAAATGCTGCTGTTGTTTTGATGGGGATTGTATTGAATGTACAGATTGCTTTGGGTAGTATTGACATTTTAACAATGATTGTTCTTGCAACCCATGAGCATGGAATATTTTCCAGGTTCTTTGTGTCTTCTTTAGTTTCTTTCATAAGTTGTCTATAGTTCTCAGCATACAGATCTTTTACCTCTTTGGTTAGGTTTATTGCTAGGTATTTTATGGTTTGGTGCAGTGGTAAATGGGATAGATTCCTTGATATCTCTTTCTAATGCTTCATGATTGGTGTATAAACATGCAACCTATTTGGGTGCATTGATTTTTTATCCTGCAGCTTTGCTGAATGAGTGTATCAATTCTTGCAGTTTTTTGGTGGAGACTTTCAGGATGTCCACATAGAGTATCGTGTCATCTGCAAACTGTGAAAATTTGTCCTCTTTGCCAAGTTGGATGCCTTTTATTTCATTTTGTTGTGTGATGTCTAATGCTAGGACTTCCAACATCATATTAAACAACAGTGGTGAGAGTAGAAATCCCTTCGTGTTCCTGATCTCAGGGGAAAAGCTCTCAGTGTTTCTCCATGGAGGAGGCTATTAGCTGTGGGCCTGCCGTTCATATGTGGCTTTTACGGTTTGAAGGTCTATTCCTCCTATCCGACTTTCTTGAGGGTTGTATTAAGAAAGGGTGCTGTATTTTGTCAAATGCTTTTTCTGCATCTATTGACAGGATCATATGGTTCTTATCCTTTCTTCTCTTCATGGGATGTGTCATGTTGATTGATTTGTGAATATTGAACCAGCCCTGCCGCCCAGGAATGAATCGCACTTGATCCTGGCGAATCATTCTCTTAATATACCATTGCATTATGTTTGCTAGTATCTTGTTGAGAAGAAGAAGAAGGATTAACTCTGCTTTAAATGTCTTCTAGGATTCCCCTGGGAAGCCATCCTGCCCAGGACTCTTATTTGTTGGGAGATTTTTAATAACTGATTGAATGTCTTCACGGGTTATAGGTCTGTTCACGTTTTCTATTTCTTCCCGTTTGGCTTTTGGTAGTGTGTTGGTGTCTAGGAATTTGTCCATGTCTTCCAGGTTGTCCAGGTTGTTGGCATATACTTTTTCATAGTATCCTCGGATTCTTGTTGTATTTCTGTGGTGTTGGTTGTTATCTCTCGTCTTTCATTTGTGATTTTATCTGTTTGGGCCTCTCTTTCTTCTTTTTGAGAAGTGTGCTAGGGTATTATCAATTTTGTTTATTTATAAAAAAAACACATCTCTTAGATTCATTGATGTGTGCAACCTTGTTTTTGGATTCCATAGGATTTATTTCTACTCTACTCTTTATTGTTTCTCTTCTTCTGCTGACGTTGGGCTTTCTTTGCTGCTGTGTTTCTAGTTCGTTTAAGAGTGAAGTTAGTTTCTGTATTTGGGACCATCCTTGCTTATGGAGATAGGCCTGGATTTCAATGTATTTTCCTCTAAGGACTGCTTTTGCTGCATCCCAAAGGGTTTGGATTGCGTGTTTTCATTTTCATTTGCTTCCTTATGGTTTTTAATTTCTTCCTTAATCGCCTGGTGGACCATTCTTTCTTGAGTAGGAAGTTCTGTAACCTCCATGCATTTGGAGGTTTTCCAATTTTTGTTCTTGTGGTTGATTCCAAGTGTCTGAGCGTTGTGATCTGAAAATATGTATGTTATGATCTCAGTCCTTTTATATTTGTGGAGGGCTGTTTTGTGACCCAGGATGTGATCTATATTGGAGAATGTTCTATGTGCACTTAAGAAGAATGTGCATTCTACTGCTGTTGGATGAAAAGATCTCAATATATCGGTGTTGATATCCATGTATATAAATGTATATATTAAGGCCAATATATATCTATGTATATCTGAGTACCTCTGATCCAATGGCACATTGGATCTGTGTTTCCTTACTGATTTTCTGCCTTGATGATCCACCTATTGCCATGAGTGGAGTCTTAAAGTCGTCTACAATCATGGTATTTGTATGTATACATTTATTCATGTTTGTGATTAATCGATTCATATATGTGGGCCTTTCACTTTGGGGACATAAACATTTGCAATTGTTAGCTCCTCTTGATGGATAGACCCCTTAATTATGATCCAATGCCCTTCTGAATCTGTTACTACAGTCTTTGGTTTAAAATCTAGTCTGTCTGATGGAAGTATGGCGACTCTAGCTTTCTTTTGACTTCTGGTAGCATGATAGGTGGCTCTTCATACCTTCACTTTGAATCTGGAAGTGTCCTGGCATCTAAAATCAGTGTCTTGTTGACAGCATATAGATGGATCTTGTTCTTTGGTTTTGTATTGTGTTTTATCCATTCTGATTCCCGGTGTCTTTTGATTGGGGCATTGAGTCCATTCACATTCAGAGTGATTAGTTAAAGATATGGATTTAGTGTCATTGTGTTATCTGAAGGTTTCATGCTTTTGGTGATGCCTCTGGTCCTTTGTAGTCTCTGCTAATTTCCACTCACAGAGTCGCCCCTTAGGATCTCCTGCAGGGCTGTTTTAGTGGTCATGAACTCCATTAGGTTTTGTTTGTCTTGGAAAGCTGTTCTGTCACTTTCTATTCTAAATGACAGCCTTGCTGAGGAAAGGATTCTTCATTGCATATGTTCCCAATTAGCACATTGACCGTTTCCTACCCCTCCCTTCTGCCCTGCCAAGTTTCTTTGGACAGGTCTGCTGCTACCCTTATGTGTCTTCCCTTGTCGATTAAGACCCGTTTGTCCCTAGCTGCTTTCAGAATTCTCTCTTTATCTTTGTATTTTTCCAGTTTCGCTTTGACATGTCATGGTGTTGAACTGCTTTTGTTGATTTGGATGGGAATTCACTGTGCTGCCAGGACTTGGATGCCTGTTTCCTTCCCCATATGAGGGAAGTTCTCAGCTATCTTTTTATCTTTTCCTATAACTGGAACCTCACAATAGATGCCTTTGTGTCTGCCCACACATTCTAAGATGGGACAGATTAATTTTTGTATTTTGTGTTTATTTGAAACAGAATTTTTCTCATTTGATATTGAAATCCCCAAAGGATTAAAAGTTGGATGTGAAAAAATTAGACCCCTTTGGTAAAATTGGTCATAACCTTGGGGTAGAGGCCCCTGTTCCTTCTGTGACACCACAGCCTGATGCCAGAAAAGACATGGTTGTTGCCCCTTTGGTGAAAACATAAAGCAGGAAATGCAGAAAGCTGGACAGTGACACCACAGAGGGGAAAACCGTTACTCACAACCCAACTCCAGAGAAACGTTTCCCAGGCCTCTCTTCCCAAAATACTCCAAAGTCCATGTGTTCCTGGGATGAAGAGCAAACACATGCAGGTCCAAAGGGAGGCAACCTCCATGGGTAGCAGTTGTCAGAGATGTGGGACGTTCCTGGAAGGAATTCAGGCAAATTTAACCCTATGGGGCAGTGCTGATCACCCTCAGATGGTGGTTTATGGTCTGGGGAGCAGCAGGTCCGTTGACAACATAAGGAAACCAAGCCCCAGGAGATCCACACTGAGAAGTCCTGACCTGAAGGGGAGCAGCTGTCCAGTACCAGGAGAGTTCATGGAGCCCAACTCATCTGGTATCAAGAGAGTCCAGAGCCCCGGTGGTCCGGTACTGGGAGAGCCTACAGAGCCCAGGGTCCTCCATTTCCCAGCCACCATGTCACGTCCCAGGCTGATGGCTCAGCTCTGCTTCCCTGAGTTCAGAGGGGCCTCATGGCAGGAGAGTGGGGTGCTCCAGGAGGTGGGATATGAGTTCCAGAATGCTGAGATACAGGCCTGATGTTAGGACAATCGAAAGTCAAGGGTACTGGGATGCTCACCTAGCTTGTTTTACTAGTGAACCCAGGTTGTGCTTAGTTTCCTTCGTTTCCACATCTGTGACTGGAGGAGATAACTTGGCCTTCTTGATGGGTTGTCTGTTGGATTCTCTGAGAGATGAGGTGGAATCATTGCCTGGTGCCTACAAGACATAAAGAGCCACCTGGCAGATTGCCACATGATGCTCTAGGGCAGGGCACTCCTGGAAGACCCTGCTCAGGTCTCTGTCTGGTTCCCACCTCTGGGAACATTCAGCATTGTCTGAGGAAATGGAGATGATCCCGGATGTCAGCAGGTGCTACACGAAGGAAGGCCAGCCATGGGAGGAGAGCAGGACACACCCTGTGCCACTTTAGAGGGCCCAGGCTGTTACACCCTCTGACCTCAGCCCAAAAAAATTCCCCTGCTGTGTGGACTTGACCTCCGTCATTCACTTCTTCACTCCCTCTCCCAGACAGTTCCTCATTCACTCACTTCTTCCTCATTCAGCAGGTGATCTCTGGTCCCTGCCATGTGTCCAGCACACTGACTCCATCCATGAGCATGACCTCAAGGGGTCACCACATGAGGCATCTTCCTTTGCAGAGTCTGTGCCTTCCTGTCCTCTGCCTCCTTTGACGAGGCTCAAGTCTGCTGTGTGACCGTGTCCCCCTGACCAGCTCTGTCCCCAGGGCTTGAGGTCCTCAGGATATCTGTGCTCCCATGCTGCCAGAAGAGGATGTGCCTGTGACTGTGGTGAATGACCAAATCCTCTTGCAGAGTTCAGGGTCACAGATGCGACTCTTCTGCAGGGGCATGTGGACTCTGGGGGCATGAGGTGTCATCAGCAGGACTGCAGAGCATTGCCAGCTTCAGTTTCCCAAATCCAGGACCAAGACCCTAACAGCACCTGCCACACACCCTTGTGCTGTCCAAGTGACAGTCCTGTTTCCCTGCTTGTAGCCTGCTCTCTTTGCATTTGATCATGTTCTGTCCGACTTAGGGAGGTGGGGTCCTTCTTCTGTGTGATAAGATTATAAACAAAGAACAGGGAGGATCCTGCCCTTGTGCAGAGTTGGATTCTCAATGTTTCTCTTGTCTAGAAATAGAGTGGATGCAGAACTGAATAAAAGAGTGGCTACTGTCAGGAAGCAGAAAAGAGCCCTGAGTAAGGGTCCTGGCTCTGTATTTTTAGCATCAAAAGGCTCACCAACATGATGTATGTATGTATGTATGTATAGAAAGAATAAAAGGGTGATTATTAACCTATGTGTGTGAGAGAAAGGAGCTTTTTATGTTATGTGGTGTTAGGGTGTGGGTCAATATTAAAAAAAAAAATCCTGGCATCCAGCAGATGGCTGTTTATGGCAGGCATGAGACACATTGTCTGTTTATCTTAATTTACCTATTGATAAGACAGAGAATGCTACCTCAGAGTTAAGAAGGCAGGTTTCTGTTGCTAGTTAACTCTGGTCCAGGTGATTTCACCCTGTTAAGGCTGTCTTTATCCCTCTTTACCTGTATACCTATTCTGGAGCTTCCATCATCTGAAAGCAGCTTTCTGCTTTTGTACTATGCTGGGGGTGCTTTCGCCCTGTTTACTTAATCTTGGATGCTTTCACTCTGTGTCTTCCTATTCCTGTGTCTTTGTTCTATGCTGGGGGTGCTTTCGCCCTGCTTACCTCTTCTGGATGCTTTCATCCTGCGACTTCCTATTCCTCTGTCTTTTTGCATGCTCAGGGCGCTTTTGCCCTGCTTACCTAAACTTGGATGCTTTCATCCTTAGCCTTGTTAAACCATTGGTACAAGCTCAGGGATTCCTATACTCAATTCCCACAGTCCCACCTTTCTTTTTTTTTCTTAGTTTTCTCTAGTTTTTTGTTCACAGACTGTTATGACAAGTTCCTGGTCCTTCTTTTGTTTTTGGGTGGCTTGGCGCTTGACTCTGCAAAGATATAAAAAGAGACACGGTATAAGTATTCTGCTTCTCAGAGTTATCCAGAATTTTACATGTGTGCTGGCTGTGAGAAAAGATTTAAGTCATTCCACATTGCCCCTGAATCAGGCCATTCATTTCTAATTTGGTCGTCTGTGTATTGTAGCTGTTGGCTCAATGTCACAACCAAATTTCCTATAACGTTAGAGGCATAGAAAGGAAAAAAAAAAACACTGTAAAGGTGTGTATGGAAAGCATCCCAGGCCTGGGAGTGACTATAAGGAATGACAGTTATGCAAATATGCTGGTAGTTAGGGTCCTGGGGCAGTTTAGAGTGGAGGAACAAGGCCTTTTTCCAATAAATTCCACTGCAGCTTCAAAAGCTTCAAGGCAGGCCAAAGCTTGTCTATCAATAGAAATTTGGTTTATTAATTTTTGGTAGTATTGGCCACAAATTTAACGAGAACATTGGCTTTTTGATGCAGGCCAATTCCAGTGACAGTGGCAGAGGGGATAATGTTTACTGTTGCTAAGGTGCCCATGATTAAACGTCCAACAAATCATTTTTGCCTTACAGCTGAATACCAGTGTTGAACAAGCTTGGAAAGTGAGCCTCGTCCTGATGGATACATATAGGGCTCAGAGCTATTAACAGGAACCCAGACTGATACACACTAGGAACTAATAAAGAGGAGAAATTTAATTGGTAGAAGTTATATTTATTTACTCAGGACATAAACCCACCCATGGTGGTAGAAATGTTATACTTATTTTCTATTGGTTGGGTTTGTAAAGTGGAGGTAATAAAGAGAATGTAGGGAGAAGGAATGCAAATAGTGGCCCATGCAAATTGGTCATGGAGTCCCATGTTTGTTAATATGTGTATTTATATAAATTTCATCATGGCTAACACTATGAGTCAAGAAGGGAAGGCCTAGGTCTCAAAGATTAACAACCATTTTACATTTTCCTTTATGAGTAGAAATATAGGGCCAGACCAACCTCTGTCTTTCCAAAAAAAAATATTATTCTTACTAGATTGGTCGAAGGATATTGTCTTATTCGAATATTTTGTTTCAAGGTGACCTCTGGGACCCCAGTCAATTAAAGTCCAAGTGACCTAGCGAATATTATGCTCAGTCTCTCCGTATCGGGTTGTCCAAGGAATATTATTCCAGCAGTGGTATGAATACTTGAGACTAGAGCAAGCTAGAAGATTAGGAGTGTGAGATAAGTTTGTTTTTGAGGTATATCAAAATTTGTGGCTGAGAAAAATTTTAAATTGTCTGGCCTTGTAGAGGTTTTGAGCTGTACATGTAAATGCCAGTTGATTCTTCATTTGAGACAAGCACATAAGTTACTAAGTTTAGTAACACACCTAAGGAGGTTCTGAAGTAAGCCATCATTGTGGTCTGGTCATATAAAGCCAATGCTCTTGTTCAGCTTGGAAGGGTGGGTTAAGATTGGCTCCTCTCATGATCTCCATGTCATTATTGCTAATAGGTATATCCCCATCTAGGAGTGTTAAGCTTGTTACATATAGGTGTGTTATGTAGATGAGCATAATCTAAATATTGAGCTTGGCCTGGACAAATGAGGGGAAGGAGAAGAATCAGGGTTACCTGTATCGAATTCCTGTCCGTGATTGAGATCATGGCTATCAGATGCATTTCAGAAGTATATGCAATACCATTGTGTTGTAAGAGGATGCTTGCCTGGTTAGACAGACATTTGTGGCTTCCCAATGTTATATCAGGGACAAAGACTTGCATTTGCGAAGTGGCTTCAGGGTGAAGAGTCAATGAAGAGGGTTCTTCCAAAAAAGGGGGCATGGTTGCCCATTGAGACTCATTCTCTGGAAGTCCTGGTCATTTGGAAGATATCATGGTGGTCTCCACCATGCCATGTTACAGCTTTACCAACTGAGAGGGAACCCACAGAAGTCCAAGGAAGAACACAGTCCTAAAAGAACACAAGCATATCCTCACCCCAGGTGGAAGTTTAGTGGGCCCAGTCTGTGTGGGCCCCCCTCCAGGGGTTTTGTATAGCACCATAGGATGAGAAGCTTTCTCTGATTTTGAAGAATGTGGCATAGCTGTGGTTAGTCCTTGAGGATTAAGACGTTAAAATGTAAGAATAATCATAGCACAAAAAGGAGCTGAGGTTGTTATGCAGACAACCAAGGTATCCCCCCCTATTTTGACATATATTTGAGCTTATTATGTGCTCATTTTACAATTGCTTCACCTTATAGATTAAAAGAAATGCATAATTCTGACCAAGCCTTAAGTAAACAACTCAAAAGGGCATGCTATTCTGTTTTTTTAAACCCTATTTGTTAAGATTGTGTTAGTTAATTAATTTATTTATTTATTTATTTATATCTTTAACAAAAATGTTTTTATTTTCATATTTATTTTTACATATCTCTTACTCTTTTATACACAGAATGACTTTCTTTATTTACATTAGCCTAATTACATTTAGCAGAATTTTAAAGCTTAGAGAACTTAGTCTCTAGTTAAAACTTAGTAGTAACATTTGTGAACTCTGCTATATCAGAAATTTTGTAGGTGGCAGACTTATGAAGCACAAATTATATTTTTAATAGATTTTAGTGACCTTAGGTTTTGTTTTGTTTTGTTTTGTTTTCCATAGAAACCCATAGCACAAATCTATATTTACTAAGCAATGCTTCAACCTTCTATTTGTTGTGGAAGAGACCTCAATGTCCAATGGATTTAACTTAATTTATCATTTAAATAAAAACTAAAGTGTAAGGATACCAAAGTCCCGGAAGGGCATTTAAACAATTACCCATGAAAAGTAGAGATAGACAAAGTTAACGGTTCCTTTAAGTTATCCTTTTGCTAACAAATTGGAACACAGATAACATGAGCTAATTTGACCTTCAGTAAACCTTAGTAGAATGAATGAATATTTATTAGTCAATTCTGATCTTTATTTTTTAATTTTTTTTTCAACGTTTTTTATTTATTTTTGGGACAGAGAGAGACAGAGCATGAACGGGGGAGGGACAGAGAGAGAGGGAGACACAGAATCGGAAGCAGTCTCCAGGCTCTGAGCCATCAGCCCAGAGCCTGACTCGGGCTCGAACTCACAGACCGCGAGATCGTGACCTGGCTGAAGTCGGACGCTTAACCGACTGCGCCACCCAGGCGCCCCTCAATTCTGATCATTTAAAAGAAATGAGCCCTGGGTGTTGTCTGCAAATCAATTTGTCAATCAATTATATTAAAATAAATAAAATGCATGTCTATCCTAATTTTATTTCATTTGTGTCCTCTTAAAAGTTTACCATTGTCACTTTTTTCCTGTGGAAGCAGTGAGGAAATCTGAAGTGAGTGGTGAAGTCTAAGGGGGATATTTTTTGCTCTTTGACAATGTGTAGGTAGTAGGTAACGTTGCTTGAGACACTGAAGAGCCAGATATGCAGACCTCACCCCAGGTGGTGCAGAAATTGTAGGAGGGGGAAGGGAAGGCAGAAAAAGGGAGGTGCCACCAAGTAGCCTGGAGGCAGACAAAGGCACAGAGGGTAGAGAAAGAGTTCTCATGGTCCCAAAGCCTGTCAGCTCAGATAGATGAGCAGGTACAGATTTTTGTTTTGTTTTATTTGGTTTTGCACTAGTGGATTAGGCAGTCCATGTCAGGCCAGAGAAGACAGGGATATTCGCCAAAGCAAAAGGAGTTTCAGCGGCTGCTAGTGAATATTCCTTAAAGTCTCCATCCGGAGGTACACTAATCAGAGACAATTGGCTCTATTCATTATAGTCATTGCCCCAGGAAATGAATGAGAGAGAAGCTCACACATAAAGTTAGATATTGGGAGAAACGGGGAGAGACAGTTAGAGTCCCCTTCAATAGGGATGGCCTGTGTAGAATATGACACACTATTTTAGTGCATTGTTGTTTGACAATTATTCAAAGCTGGGCTAGCTGCCTTAGTTGGGAATAGTGTCCTGGGCCAGAAAATTGTTGAAAAGACACCAGGATAGCAGCATCAAAGTTATGCATGACATGAGTCACACAAGCATATAAAACTCTTGAGCATACACAGAATGGACGGCTGGGGTCAAAATCATTTTCATAAGAGAGCCCCCATCACAGGCAGACATGGAATAAGTGCCACAAATAGGTTTTAAACTGATGACTTTAAAAGTGCTGTGGAGACCATTCAACTGAACTGATTTCTGCAATTCTTTTACTATTTGGGAGAGCAGGACTTCATGGACATATTGCCCATTTTGCCTGACAGTGTGAAATGGCTGGAAGTCACCGGCCTTATGGGCATCCTTAATGTACTTTTGCATTGGGGTGAGGACTTTATCAGAGCTAGTCGGTGAGGTTTCTGGACGCTCAATATCTTCTAACCCTTTTGAGTCGGGGGAGGAGTATCTTTTGGCTGTAAAGGCACCAAAGGCACAGGCTGACTATAAAAGCTTAGTTTATTTCCCCTCTCTTTTGGGTAATTCTACATGTTCATATACATCGTCTGAACTCAAGGGGTGAAGGGCAGCATGGACAAGGGACTGAGTGAGGATTACCTCAGGGTTCGGGCATTAGCCTCCTCAGAATGTTGAGCTTTTAATGTTTTCTGTACTCATTCCCAGATATCCAGATCATAAGTTCCTTGTTTGGGGAACCAAGTGCATTGTTGCTTGTTAATCATTTATAACTTAAGGAGTGCTTTCTGATTGAGTATATTGGTGAACCTATCCCAATGATTGTAAAATATGAATGTTATTATTTCTGCTCTGGGGATAGGAAGTCTCCCATAAAAATTCTCCCAAAAGTCCCATGGCAGCAAATCCTAATATAGTTTCACTTTTCTCTGACCTCATCAGGGAAAGATTGAGGTCTGATGCATTTTTTTGTAGAGATCTTTAGTCATTCTGCAGAGTTCTGCTGTCCTTGAGTTGTGTCAGCTTCTGGCTATGTTCACTTCTAATCACGTTGACTTCTAGTCACATCAGGGTCACCATCTGTCACAGACTTTGAGTCTGGAGTTCTCTCTTGTCCTAAATTTTCCCTCCTCATTTTTCTTTCTTTCTTTTTTTTACTTTCTTTATTTATTATGAATAGAGAGAGAGAGAGAATGAGTGGGGGTGGGGCAGAGAGAGAGGCAGATAGAGAACCCTACGTGGGCTCTGTGCTGACAGCAGAGAGCCCAATGAGAGGCTCAAACCTATAAACCACGAGATCATGATCTGAGTTGAAGTCAAATGCCCAATGGACTGAGCGCCCCAGGCAACCCTAAGTTTTCTCTCAGTAAATAATCAACATTACTTTAGGATACAATTACTTCTTTTTTTCCTCAAGAAAAAGTACATCTTCTTTTCTTTTACTGAAAGCAAAGGTTGGGCCCTGGTGATAAAATGACAATTCAACACTTCAGGACATTTTGTTGCTGTGGCCAAGACTGTTTACATTAATAAGTCCTTTTTTCTGGAAAACTCAATGGAAGCCACAGGCACAAAATCAGTGATTTGCAGAGACAACAGTGGGAAAGGAAAGCAGGAACAAAAAATCAAGCTAATTCTGACTCAGCAACAAGCCACCTGCTCCCTCTGCCCACTGTGCCTGCACCATAACCCCAGATGACGTGTTTGCTCTTCAAGGTGTCAGGAGAAAGGGACTGGGTTTTCATTTAGTAGTTAATTCTGGGGACCTCAGTCCAAGGACACCTTGTGCCTTGTGCCAGCAGTGCACGGTTGAGTGTGAGGAAGAGACAGGCTTAAAGCTAAGGTCCTAAATTTGTGATGCTCCTCCATGATCCTTCTCCTCATGCATGCTTGACCGTGGTGGGATTATGGTTCTGAAAACTCAGAAATGTTAGAGCCCTGAGGAAGCCATGGGTTCCCTGGAGCCCTGGTCATGGCCAAATATCTTTCATCCTGAGGATGGAGTCTCCATGATGGTGGACAGGTCGAGAGCTGTCACCACACCCCATCTCCAAATCCTATTTCCTGAGATTTCCTTTGGCCCCTTCACTGACTGCACTGAGGGCAAGGAGTCCAGGTCCTGGTGCTGATGCTGACTGTGCTGTAAATTCCACAAGGACCGTTCTAGGTGTGTTAGGGGGTGCTGTAGGTGGAGGAGTGATGAGGGGCAAAGGACAAACCTGGTTCTAGGCATGTGAGCCTCTTATTTTGGCTCAGTGCTGCCACAACCCCTTTCTTCTGGAAGAGGACACCAGGAGCCAGAGGCTACAGTGCAGATCTTAGTATGTGAGCAGGCTGCCCAGCCCCAGAAACCCCTCACTTACAGCTGCCCAGTTGCCTGGTCTCAGCCCCACTTAGGCTGCAGAGCCACAAGGCATCCAAGACGTTTCTTAAATGATCACTTGGTTGAAGAGATGTAGGAGCAGATATGGGGACAGGGAGGGAAAATTCAACTTGTATAAAAAAAGGCAGTGGAGTAGTTAAAATAGGTACCTGTTGATTTCAGAAGTTGAGAAGCCAGTTAACCTACCATTCCACCCACTTTTATCCCAATCTCATTTTATGCTCAGTGGCTTACGTTGGAGGAAGCTGAATGCCTGCGGCATGGGGACATGCCTGCTCCTGGGCTGTCTTGTCTGGAGACAGAGACTTCTCCAACCTCATGCTGTGTCTTCAGTATTCTCACAGCCATCCTGGCTGGAAGAACTTCCCTTACAGCTTCCAAATCCACCTGCAAAGCAAAGAGGTTGTGTCCTGTATGGTCACCATGTGCTCCTGCAGAATTTTGGGCAGATGTAATTCCTGCATCCCCCAAGGCCAGCCACACAGAGGTTCAGGGTGCCCTGGGGGTGACCTATCTGCCCCTGAACCAGTGGCCTAAGTGAGCCATTATGCAGAGCAGTCCATACAGAAGGCTGAAGTCGCTCAGGATGCAGAAGCTGAAGGTTTGGCACAGACCCCAAAGTGGGACACGATGATACCAGTGACCACCACACCCCACCTGTTGCCCTAAGGAGCATGGGCTGGTAGGTGCCCATGGGCAGTGCCTACTTGATGTCTGTGTGAGGAACCCGGAGTCTGAAATGTGACCCATATATGTGGTCCTGGGCCTTTCAGAGCTGTGGCTTTACTCCCCACCCCCTACCATGCTGTCCTGAGGCTCCATCTGCCCTGAGTCTTGTATCCATTTAGATTTAATGCATGGTTTACCCAACAACAAATCAATCCCACTCTGGGTTCAGGGTAGTTCTCTATCCTGTTCACAAGGACAATGCGTGAAGGCATTTAATAAAGATTGTGAGGTTAGTGGAGCCCTTGGATGAAGAGCTGCTGTTCAGATATTACTCCATATTTCATAGAACTAGATTCTATTAGACTGTATATTTCAATTATAGCTCAGGGGCTGGATGTAGAGTACTGAGTGATGGATTAGTTTGTGAAGGGAGACCTACCCTGAGCGTTTACTAGGGAATGTGAATGTCCCAAGCACATGGATGTGGTGAGGAGCACTCCAGGGGAAATAGATAGTGACAGAGTGGGTGACTGCAGGATTGGGGGACCCTGTTGGGTAGGGTCAAACAAGTAACATGTGTCTTGGAATCCACATGGCCACGGTTCAGGGCCAGGGTGGAATACATGGGATTTTCTCAGCTTTCACTCAGGCTACCACAGGGAGAACAGCTGCACAGGCAGAGAGAAACAAAGCCAGGGACATGAGTGTGTGCAGGAAGGTTGTTTATGAAGACACATTGGTTGTGGGCATGAGCAGGCAGAATGGAGCCATTTGATGAATTGGAGTTGGGATGACCATCACCACGAATTTGTATAGCAACTCCCCACAGTGCTTTCTTCATTTTCACAGCAGAAAACAGGGGTCTACAAAGGCTTATACAAGTTGAGGTGCAGCCATGCTCTGCTTCAACTTGACTGTATTGTGATATTCTCACAACCCTGTTTCTGGTGAGTCTACCTGGAGCAGCCCTGCACCTGTGCCTGGATCAGCCCCTCCATTCCTCCACCCTGCAGTATAAACTTCCCACTGCTGCTACACTCAGGAGTACAGCATGAACAAGCTGAAGTACTCTTCAGTTTTCCCGTGTGGAATTGAAGTGTCTGACTTTGAAAAGTGTTTAAGGACCTCACTTCAACATTGGTGAGCATATGCCACGTCATAACAGCTTTTTGGTATCATTTGAATAAACCCCTAGTAGTGTAATTGATGGGTCATAGGGTAGTTCTGTTTTTAATTTTCTAAGGAAACTGTATACTGTTTATCAGAGTACTGCATCAGTTTCCCTTCCCACCAACAGTACAAAACGATTACCCTTTCTCTCCCACCTTGACGACATCTGTTGTTTCCTGAGTTGTTAATTTAAGAATTTTGTTCAGGTGTGACATGATATCTCATTGTGGTTTCGATTTGTATTTCCTTGATGATGAATGATGTTGAGCTTCTTTTCATGTGAGCATTAGCTCTCTGGATGTCTTCTTTGGAAAAATGTTTATCTGTGTCTTCTACCCATTTGTTCAATGGATTGTTGTGTTTTTATTGGTTTTTTTTGTTTGTTTTTAATTTAGGTGGGTGTCTGATAAGTTCTTTGTAGATTTTTGGATACAAACTCTTTATCAGATATGTTATTTGCAAAGATCTTGTCCCATTTCTTCAGTTTACTTTTAGTTGCTGATTGTTTCCTTTGTTGTGCAGAAGCTTTTAATCTTGATGAAGTCCCAATAGTTCATTTTTCCTTTTATTTTCTTTGCTTCACTGACATGTCTAGTAAGAAGTTGCTGTAGCAGAGGTCAAAGACATTGCTGCATGTGTTCTCCTCTAGGATTTTGGTGGTTTCCTGTCTCAAAATTTGTTTTTTCATCCATTTTGAATTTATTTTTGTGCATGGTGTAAGAAAGTGATCCAGTTTCATTTTTCTGCATTTCACTGTACAGTTTTCTCAAAAACATTTGTTGAAGAGATTTTTTTAATCTTTATTTATTTTTGAGAGAGAGAGACAGAGCACGAGTGGGGGAGGGACTCATAGACATAAAGAGAGAATCTGAAGCAGGCTCAGGGCTCTGATCTGTCAGCACAGAGCCCGATATGGGGCTGGAACTCATGAAAGGTGAGTTCATGACCTGAGCCAGTTTCAGATTCATAAATGATTGAGTCACCAAGGCACCCAAGACTGTTTTTTTTTTCTTCCATTAGATAATATTTCCTGCTTTCTTGAAGATGAGCTTACTATATAGTTGAGGGTCCATATCTGAGTATTGTATTCAGTTTCAGTAATCAGTCTGTGTGTATTTTTGTTCGAGTACCATACTGTTTTCATGACTTCAGCTTTGGAATATAGCTTGAAATCCAGAATTGTGATGCCTCCAGTGTTCTTTTTCTTTTTCAGGATTGCTTTGGGTATTCAGGGTCTTTTGTGGTTCCATACAAACTAGGATTGTGTGATCTAGCTCTGCATAGAATGCTGGTGGTATTTTGTTAAGGATAGCATGAATGTGTAGGTTGATTTGCATAGTCGTTTTCAGATTGATGTGGGTGGTAGTGTTCAGAATATATACCTCTTTAGTTAGGTGTATTCCTAAGAATAATATGTTTTCTGGTGTAATTGTAAATGGGATTGATTCCTAGATTTATTTTTCTGTTGTTTTGTTACATTGTATAGAATTGCAACAAATTTCTGCGCATTGATTTTATATCTTGCAACTTTGCTGAATTTATGGATTTGTTCTAGAAATTTTTTGGTGGAGATCTTTTGTGTTTTGAACATAGAGTAGCATGTCATTCACACATAATGGAATTTTGACTTCTTCCTTGCCAATTTATATGACCCTTATTTCTTCTTGTTGTCTGATTGCTGAGGTTAAGACTTCTACTACTTATTAATTAGTAATGGTGAGAGTGGGCATCCTTATCTTGTTCCTGAACATAGGGGAAAAGCTCTGGGTTTTTCCTCAATGAACGTGAAATTAGCTGAAGGTCTAATTAGCTAGACTAGGGATTAGTCTAGCTTTTTGATGTTGAGGGATTTTTCATCTACCCCTACTTTGTTGTTGTTGTTGTTGTTGTTGTTGTTGTTGTTGTTTTTAATCAGGAATGGATGCTGTACTTTGTCAAATGCTTTTCTGCATCTGTTGACAGGATAATATCATTTTATTCTTTCTTTTATTACTGTGGTTCTATCACTTTCATTGGTTTGCAAATATTGAACCAGCCCTGCAGTCCAAGAATAAATCCCTGATCATGGTGAATAATTCTTTTAATGTACTCTTGAATTCAATTTTCTAGTATCTTGTTGAGAATATTTCCATACATGTTTATCAGGGATATTGGCCTGTAATTCTTCTTTTTAATGGGGCCTTTGTCTGCCTTTGTAATCAAGATCATATTGGATTTATAGAATGAGTTTCAAAGTTTTCTTTCTGTTTCTATTTTTTAAGAAAACCTCTTTTTTTTAATATGAAATTTATTGTTAAGTTGGTTTCCATACAACAGCTAGTGCTCATCCCAAAAGGTGCCCTCCTCAATACCCATCAATTACGATTCTATTTTATGGAATAGTTAGAGAAGGATAGGATTCTTTAAATATATGGCAGAGTTCCCCTGGGAATTGATCGGGCCCAGGACTCTTGTTTGTTGAGAAGTTTTTGATACTGATTCAATTTCCTTGCTCGTTGTGGGTTTATTTTAATTTTTGATTCCTTACTATTTCAGTTTGGAAGTTGGTAAGTGTCTAGGAATGTGTTCCTCTTCCACATTGCCCGGTTTTTTGGCATATTCTTTTTCAGAGCATACCCTTATAATTATAACAACTTTGTTATAATTAACTTTAAACTTTATCCTTGTCATACTTGCATGTATGTTTCTGCATCATACACCATCTGTTACTTCAGTGGTGACTTTTTTCCTGTAAACAACCAAATATGCTGCATATGCATGACTTGTACTCTAAGACATTCTGTAAATATCAAAATTACAGAGAAAATTAAAAGATCAATGATTGCCCCATTTACAAGAAGAAACAGTGTTGAATATTTGGAATACAGGGGACTTTTAGGACAATGGGGACACTGTGTATGATTCCAAAATGGTGCATAAAAACAACTATCCATTTCTCCAAATCCACACAATGTGCAACACCAGAAGGGAACAATAAGGTAAACTCTGGAATTTGGGTGATTATGATGTGCCAAAGCATGTTCATCAATTGTAACAGATTGTACTACTCCAGTAGGGGATGGGTATATGGAGGAGGCCATGCATGTGTGGAAACAGAGTATATCTGTAGCTTTATCTCAAATTTTCTGCAAAAAAATAATTTGGAAATTTGAAATGTTTACAAAGCATAAAATTTACTACATAATCAAAGTGAAGAAAAGTCTACTTGCACCGTTTGCCACTTGATCATAAACAATGCCACCAAAGACAGTCCCAGAATTTTCTGGTTGCAAAATTTAAAATAAAAAAATACACCATCTAGAAAGATAAACTAAGAAAAAAAATAGAACTATTAATGAATTCAAGAGCAGGTTCTTTAAAAAGATTTTCAAAAATGATGACTCAATTGGAAAATAGATAAAACTCAGAAATTGTGCTAGACTTCCCAAAAAAAGAGAAGACAAATAAATGAAACCATAAATGAATGAGGAGAAATAAGAACCAACAACATATAACAAATGGGAGAATTATAAGACAATATTATTAAAAATTATATGCAAACAAATTGAACAATATGGAATAAACTGATAAATTATGAGAAACATACAATCTTCCAAACTGAATCAGGAAAAATAAAACATTTGAACAGACCAATGATTTGTAATAAAATTGAATCATTAAACAAACAAAAAAAAATCTCCCGAAAAGCAAACTCCAGGGATTTCATTAGCTATAACGTCCATCACGTTTGCAAGTCTTCTGATCCTAATAAATACAGAGCAAGGACCTTTACTCGGGTTCTTTTCTCCTCCTGGACATTAGATACTCTTGTATTCAATTGTGGGTCCGCTCTCTTGATTGACAAAAAACAATCTCCAGAATCCAAATCTGTGAAAGAGTAAGACCTCCCTATTCCTTGTTTACAACCCTGTCACACAGAAGGTGGCCCCCGACCCCTCAAGTCAGGACAGATGATAATCAAATGCAAACAGAGCAGGCTACAAGCAGCACAGTGACACATATGGGGACTGTCACTTTGACCGCACAACGGTGTGCGTCAGGTGCTGTTAGAATCTTTTTCTTGGATGTGCGAAACTGAAGCCAACAATGTGCTGCATTCTCGCTGATGACTCCTCATGGCCCCGAAGTCTAACTAACTAAGCAGAAGAATAGCATCTGTGACCCTGAGGTCGGCCAGATGGCTCAGTCCTTCCCCACAGTAGCAACCTCTCCTGGCAGCTTGGGAGCACGGACACCCAAGGACCTCGAGCCCTGGGAACACAGTTGGTCTGGGGCACATTGTCACCCTGCAGACCTGAGCCTTGTCAGAGGGGAAACAGCACAGGAATGTACAGACTCTGCAAAGGAAGATGCCACATGTGGGGACCCCGTTGGGTCACTGATGGAGTCACCTTGCAGGGCACAAGACAGGGACCAGAGGTCACCAGCTGAATTAGGAGAGGGGGGAGTGAATGAGGGAGTGAATGGGAGAGGCAGTGAGGAAGTGAATGAGGGAGGGTCAGGTCCACACAGCAGGAGACTTTGTGTGGGGTGAGGTCAGAGTATGTAATCCCCGGGCCCTGGAAATTGGCACAGGATGTGTCCTGCTCTCCTCCCATGGCTGACCCTCCTTCACATGGGAATTGCTGACATCCTGGATCATCTCCATCTCCTCAGGCAATGATGAATGTTCCCAGAATCTGGGTACTAGGCAGAGGCCCGAACAGGGTTTTCAGGAGCCTGTTCCCTGGATAATCCTGTGACAGCCTGCCATGTGGCTCTTTTGTCCTCCAGGCACCAGGCAATGATATCAGCTCATCTCTCAGAGATTCCAACAAGCAACCCATCAAGAAGGCCAAGTTATGTCCTCTGGTCACAAATGGGTAAACTGAGGCTAATAGCACAGCCTGGGGTCACTAGTAAGACAAGCTAGGTGAGGCTCCCCACTGCCTTGACTTTGGATTGACCTAACCTCAGGCCTGCACCTCATTATTCTGGAACACAGGTCCCTCCTCCTTGGGCACCTCATCCTCCTGCCATAGGGTCCCTCTGAATACAGGGGAGCAGAGCTAACCCATCTGCCTGGGACATGACATAGTGGCTGGGAAGGGAGGACGCTGGGTTCTGTAGGCTATCCGTGTGCTGGACCACCTGGGCTCTGTGGTCTCTCCCAGCAACAGACCGGCTGGGTTCCATGGAATCTCCTGGTACTGGACAGCTGCTCCCCTCAGGTGAGGACTTCTCACTGTGGATCTCCTGGGCTTGGTTTCCTTATTTTTTCACTTGGGCTGCTGTCCCCAGACCATAAACCTGACCATCTGAGGGTGACCAGCACTGCCCCCTTAGGGTTTCATTTTCCGGAAGTCCTGCCAGGGACATCCCACATCTCTGACAACTGCTCCCCATGGAGTTCGCCTCTCCTTGGACTTGCATGTATTTGCTCTTCATCCCAGGAACACCATGACTTTGGAGCATTTTGGGAAGAGAGGCCTGTGAAACCTGTCTCTGGGCTTGGGCTGTGAGGAATGTTTTCCCCTCTGTGGTGTCCCTGCCCAGCTCTATGCATTCCTCTCTTTCTGTTTTTGCCATAGGAGGAACAGCCATGTTCTGTCTGGCATCAGGCTGTGGTGTCACAGGAGGAACATGGGTCTGTACCCCAAGGTTATGACCATTCATACCAAAGGAGTCTCATTTTTGCACATCCAATTTTAAATCCATTGTGGATTTCAATATCAAATGAGTAAAAAATCTATTTCAAATATACACAAAATACAAAAATTAATCTCTCCCATCTTAGAATGTGTGGGCAGAGACAAAGACATCTATTGCGAGGTTCCAGGTATAGGAAATATCCAGAGTAGCTAAGGAAAAGAGAGAGAATGGAGATTAGTGGTTCCCAGAGGCTGTATGGGGAGGGGGCAAAGGGGAATGACGGCTCTGGGTACATGGTGTCCCTTGGGGACTGAGATATTCTGCAACAATATTGTGTGCTGTGGTGGCAGAGGGTTGTGAGTGTACTCAATGCCCAGGAATTGTAC
This sequence comes from Panthera tigris, assembly GCF_018350195.1. Classification (NCBI taxonomy): domain Eukaryota; kingdom Metazoa; phylum Chordata; class Mammalia; order Carnivora; family Felidae; genus Panthera; species Panthera tigris. The sequence goes on from NW_024962194.1 coordinate 78,054, forward strand.
AATTTCAATCATGTAAACAACTTTTTAAATTAATAATAAAGACTATACAAAACACCAAATGATAAAATAATAGTTGAAATATAGCAGAAGGAAAGCACAAATGGGGAGTGGAAGAAGCATTCTGCTGGGGTGTTGGGCAGGGGCAAGGCAAGAACAGGACCAAGGGCAGGGGCAGGGGTAATGACACCAACAGGGGCAGGAGCAAGGTCAGGGGCAGGGACTGTGGGAGGGCTGGGGACAGGAGCAGGAACAGGTACAGGGGCAGAACAATAGCAGGGGTAGGAAGAGGAAGAGGGGCAGAGGCAGTGGCAGGGGCAGGAGCTGGAATAGGAGCAGGAACAGTGGAAGCAGCAGAGGCAGGAGCAGGAAGAGTGTCAGGAGCAAAAACATTGTCAGGAGCAGGGGCAGCATCAGGGACAGTGTCAGGAGCAGGAGCCGGAATAGGAGCAGGAATAGGGTCAGGAGCAGAGGCAGGAGCAGAGGCAAAATACGGAGCAGGAACTGGTTCACTGTGCACAGTTGCTGGCTGTCCCTGCACAGGTGCCAGGCCATCTTCTGGCTCCTGGACTCCTGCAGGAGTCCCTCCAAAGAGCGCCTCTCCCTACAGAGCTGCTGATGCCAGAGATGGCGTTGCCTCAAGCTCTGGAGACACAGTGGCTTCTGCTCCTGCAGCTGACTCTTCAGAATAAAACAGAGTGACATTTGGAGAAAGTCTAAGTCCCCAGCTGAGATATGAGAAAGATCACCCCCATGCCTGCCTCTCCAGGTCCCTTTGCAGGCACAGAACACACCCCTGAGCCTCCCAGAGAAGCTACAGCCAAGAACCCGCACCAGGACCTCTTTCCTCCTGCAATCCACAGCTGGGTACTCTGAGGTCAGTTTTTGCTCCTATCCCCCACCACGACCTGGGGGCTCTTCCCTGGGTGACCAATCTCTGACTGGCCCCATACACCACCATCACCCACCCTCAGCCTTCTCACCCTCTGGCTCTGCCTACGTGGGCTCTAGCTCCTGGACCAGCATCTGGTGGACCATTGTCCTCTGCAGTGGTCTAGACTGTGACCACTCCAGGCAATCTCCAGGCCCTGTTTCTGGAGACTTCTAATTGGTCACTTTCTCCCTGTGTCCAGGGTGGCCCTCCTGGGTGGACACATGGGCACCTCAACAGGGCAGACTGAGCATGGGTCTGCCAGCCACTTCCTCATCTCATCTGTAGTCTTCTGTAAAGGCTTTGAATAGCAGCTGGCCCAGAGGTATCACAGACCTGCTCGAACATCTTCAGGGTCCTTCTGTCTTCTCCCACTGCTGCTCCCAGATTGAACACTGACCTCTGCACAGCCCTGCACCCAGGATGCAGTGACATACAACTTCAGGGCTCAGGATGAACTTTGGGGACAAGAGAAGGCCCTAGAACACCCTGTCCCTCTCAGCCAGCCTTGACCTGGGTTGTGAGCATGACGGCCCACTGGGCATCTGACCCCTCTTCAGACTGCACTTGCTCAGGTGGGCCCTCCACACATTACCCTTACTTCCACACATACACATACACATGGGGAGGGGAAGAGGGGCCACACAGATCAGTAAGAGAGGTAACAGCTTTGACTGGTCAGATCTGGGACTCCCTATGTTACCTTGGGGTCTTTCCAAGCTAGTATCCAGAGGCACCCAGTGTGAGACATGACACAGTGTCACCAGGATCGGGAAACAGTGTCACTGTTGTCTCTCCTGAGCCAATAGCCTTGTGTCCTGGGCACACAGCAGGAGAGCATGTTGCTTATGTGCAGGTTTCCAAACAAATAAGCCCAGCAGGACGCTGTCTCCGGAATGTGGGTGTCTGGTTACTGGGTTCTGAATTCTGTTGTGCTCTGCTCTCAAGGAAGTGAGGTCACTGCCTGGGGTCCCCTTGCTGGGCTTCTTCCTCATACAAGAGCCACTCCCTCAGGCTGAAAAAGGGCTCCACTCGACCCTATGCCCTGTCCATACAGTGACACCAACACACCTCCCTAAAAGCCCCCAGGAGGCCTGGGTGCAGCCAGTACCCCAGCCTTGAGGATACAGTGATAGCTTGAGGCCAGGCTCCTTCCCCCAAGCAGAAGTGTGACCCTTCACAAATTCCGTCCTTCTCAGGGCCTCCCCAGTCTCGCCATCTCCACTGTGGGGTCCTTCTGGCATCTACTTCTACGGACACCATCAGGGGATCTGCCTATAGAGATGCCCCATACCTGCTATCACATGAGGCTCATGCATACACTTAGCCATGGAAAGGTGAGAAAGAAGTGGACACAGCATGGAACACTCTCAAAAGGGCCTGGGTCTGCTCTGGGGTCCAGATACAGCCATCGTTTCCTGCCTGGTTACGAGGCCTGGTTGGAAAGTTGAAATGAACTCGTTCAGGTCTTGTACCCACCTGACACACACTTACGTGGTCTCTCCCATGATATTTGGGCTCAAGTCCCAGTGCCTCCTCTGGGCCAATGTTATGGGCAGTCCCTATAGTGTCTCCCAGCATTCCTGAATCCTGGTCACACATTCCTGTCATGCCCTCCCCTCCTGGGTGGGTGGCCCATGTGACTTGGTTCTAAGGGATAGAAGAGAATGGTGGGGTGTCATTTCCAAGTTGCTTTATGCGGGTCTGTGGTTTTTCCTGGTTTCCTCTCTCCTGGGTCCATGCTTTGTCTCTGCCTCAGACTGTCTCTGCATCTCCACATGAACAGAGCCTGGGGGATTCAGGTTCCATGTGAGAATTCTCAGAATCCTCCCTGGTGCCCTGTCTCCCACCCCTGTCCTGGTGTTTAGGTTACTCATGAGGTATACTCCTGCATTCAGCCCTGCCTTGGAAACACTTCCTAAGGAGGAGCTGAGACTCCAGCAAGGAGGCTCGTGACCTTGGTCCCCACACTGACATCCACTGCTCTGCCACAATCTGCAAACCAAGGTCCTCAGTCCTCCAAGTCCCGGGTTGTCCTCTGCTCATGACTTTTAGGGAGTAGAAAGCATTTGCATAGGATGGGATATATGCACTATATTCTCTAGATCCATCCTGTTATTGCAAATGGCAAGATTTCCTTCTTCTTTAAACAGTATAATGCTATGAAAAATAACCCAGAAAAGGCAAATTCCATTTTATTTCACCCATATGCAGAATTTAAGAAACCAAATTAATAAAAGGAGGAAAGGAGAAACAGTCCAAGAAACAGACTTTTAATTCTCGGAAAGAAACTGTTGGAACACCAGAGAAGAGGTGGGTGGGAGATTGGATAAAATGGGTGATGGGGATTAAGACTATATATATTTTGAACACTTTGGAATCTGAAATATTTTGTAATTAATGTTGAAAATGTAGAAATGAAATGTATATTTCCTTCACTTCTAATTGCTCAGAGGAAAAAAATTCTCTAGAAACAGCAAGTAAAGGATGATGGAAGTTTAATGTCAGAGAGCGGATATTTACAAACACAGCGACTGAAAGTGTATACTTATATTTATTTTCAAATGAGAATACCTTCTTATAATCTACCTAAGACTCCTTCTTTTTCAGTGTAACGTAAATCCAAAAATCATTCACCATCATGTGTCTTGAACCTGTGAGGGTGTGAGAAGCCCAATTGAAGCGTTTTAAATTGTGTTCAGTGAAAATTTCCTTTTAGATAGTAACATAATACCATTTAAACAAACAAACAAACAACAAAATAATGACAAATGACACAAACATATGGGAAGTTATACGATCCTCATGAATGGAAGAATTAATATTGATAAAATATATATATGACCAGAGTAACCTAGAGATACAATGGACTCCGTATCAAAATGCTAATAGCGTTTTTTTCCACAAAAGTAGAATAAAGAATACTAATATTTGGGTTTTTTTTTAACGTTATTTATTTTTGGGACAGAGAGAGACAGAGCATGAACGGGGGAGGGGCAGAGAGAGAGGGAGACACAGAATCTGAAACAGGCTCCAGGCTCTGAGCCATCAGCCCAGAGGCCGACGTGGGGCTCGAACTCACGGACCGCGAGATCGTGACCTGGCTGAAGTCGGATGCTTAACCGACTGCGCCACCCAGGCGCCCCAAGAATACTAATATTTGAATGGAACTACAAACAAATCCAAATAGAAAGCAATTTCGAAAAAAAAAAACAAAGATGGCGGCATCACAATCTCAGATTTCAAGGTACACTACAATGATAAAAAACACAAAACGTCATGGTATTGGCACAGTTACACAGATCAATGAAACTGAATAGAGACCTACACTTGTATGGTCAATATATTTACACCATTAGAAAATTGAACAGACACATGCAAAAGAAAGGACCTTCATTATTTCTTAATTATATATAAAATAACATCAAAATGTACTTAAGTCCTAAATGTGAGACCTGAAAACCATTTATATATATTTTAATTTTTATTTAAATTCCAGTTAGTTTACATATAGTGAAATATAGTTTTATACATAGCATATAGTGACTCAAAATTTCCATGCATCACACAGTGATCATTATGAGTTCACTTCTTAATCCCCATCACCTATTTACTCCATTCCCCACTGACCTCCCTCTTGGTAACCATCAGTTTGTTGTCAATACTTAAAAGTCTGTGTTTGGATTTGCCTCTTTCTCTTTTTCGTCATTTTCCTAATTGGTTTTCTTTCTTGAATTCTGCATATGAGTGAAATCACATGGTGTTTGTCTTTTTTTCTCACTGGCTTCTTTCGCTTAGCCTCATACCCTCTAGCTCAGTCATATGACCTTGCTAATAGCAAGAATGCATTGTTGTTGTTGTTGTTTGTTTTCTTTTTATGGTGTAGTAATATTCCATTGTATATGATACCTATATATGCATTTCTTTGTCCATGCATTGGTCAATGGACACTTAAGTTGTTTGCAAATTTGGCTATTATAGGTAATGCAGCTATAAACATCTGGGTGCCCTTATTCCTCTGAAATACTATTTTTGTGTTCCTTGGGTAAATACCTAGTAATGCAATCGCTGAGTCACAGGGTACTTATATTTTTAAAGTTTTTGAAGAAACTCCATACTGTTTCCCAGAGTGGAGGTACCAGTTTGCATTCCCACCAACAGTGTAAGAGGGTTCCTCCTTCTCTACATCCACACTAACACATGTCATTTCCTGTGTTGTTGATTTTAGCCTTTCTGACAGGGGTGAGGTGATATCTCATTGTAGTTTGAATTTGCATTTCCCTGATGATCATCATACTGAGAATTTTTTTTTAATTTTTTTTATATTAAAAAAAACAATTTTTTTAACGTTTATTTATTTTTGAGACAGAGAGAAAGAGCATGAACCGGTGAGGGTCAGAGAGAGGGAGACACAGAATCTGAAACAGGCTCCAGGCTCTGAGATGTCAGCACAGAGCCCGACGCGGGGCTTGAACTCACGGACCGTGATATCATGACCTGAGCTGAAGTCGGCCGCTTAACCGACTGAGCCACCCAGGAGACCCCATATTGAGAATTTTTTAAAGGGTCTCTTGGCCATCTGTATGTCTTCTTTGAAAAAATATCTTTCTACATCTTCTGCCCATTTTTAATTATATTAATCAATTTTTGAGTATTGAGTTTTATAAGTTCTTTATATATTTTGGATATTAACACTTACCAGATATGTCATTTGAAACTATCTTCTCCCATTCTGTAAGTCGCCTTTTAGTTTATTTGATCGTTTCCTTCACTGTGCAGAAGCTTTTCCTTTTGATGAAGTCCCCAAAATTTATTTTTTACTTTTGATTCCCTTGCTTCAAGACACATATCAACAAAGAAGTTGCTGCAGCTAAACTCAAAGACGTTATTGCCTGTGTTATTTTCTAGGATTTTTATGGTTTCAGGTCTCACATTTACATTTTTAATCAACTTTGATTTTAATTTTGTGTATGGTGTAAGAAAGTGGTAGAGTTTCATTCTCTCAGAGGTCACTATCCACTTTCCCAGCAGTATTTTTGTGGAGAGACTGTCTTCTGCATAGGATATTCTTTCCTTTTTGTCAAGGATTATTTGACTTATGTGCGGGTTCATTTCTGGGTTTTCTATTCTGTTCTACTGGTCTGTGTGTCTACTTTTTATGCCAGTAGTGTACTGTTTGATTACTCCAGCTTTTATTATTTATTTATTTATTTATTTATTTTAAATTTACTTTTATCATTCAGGTGAATTAACATACAGTGGAGTATTGACATCAGGAGTAGAACTGAGTGATTCGTCACTTGCATATAACACCCAGAGATCAACCTATCAAGTGTCCTTCTTAATGTCTACTACTATTTAGCCCATCATATTATACCACTATCCACCTCCTGTTGGTTCTCTGTATTTAATAGTCTTTTATGGTTTCCTTGTTCTCTGTTTTTATCTTATTTTTCCTTCCCTTCCCCATTTCATCTGTTGTGCTTCTTAAATTCCACATATGCGTGAAATCATATGATACCTGTTCGTCTCTGGCTGACGTATTTGGCTTAGCTTAATGCATTCTATTTCCATACACATTCTTCATATAGCAAGATTTCATTCCTTTTCCTTGCCAAGGAATATATGCCACATTTTCTTTATCCATTCATCAGTTGATGGGCATGTAGGCTCTTTCTCTAATTTGTCTGTTTCTAGTACTACTACTATAAATATTACGGGCGCATGTGGCCCTCAAATCAGCATGTTTGCATCCTTTGTATAAATACCTAGTAGTGCAATTGCTAGCTCATAGCATAGTTCTATTTTTAATTACTTCCAAAACCTCTGTACTGTTTTCCAGAGTGGCTGAACCAAGAAGAACTAACAATTGTAAATATTTATAATCCCAGCATAGGAGCACCCAAATATATATCAATTAATCACAACCACAAAGAAATTTACTGAAAACAATGTTGTAATAATAGGTGACTTTAATACCCCACTTACAACATTGGGTCACTCCACCTATGTAATAGAACTTGAAGACTGGTATTGTGATACTTCCAGCTTTGCTTTGCTTTTTCAAGGTTGCTTTGGCTATTCAGTGTCTTTGGTGTTTTCGTATTAATTTTAGGATTGTTTAATCTCTCTGTGTCAAAAATGGTGTTTGTATTTTGAGAGGGATTGCATTAAATGTGTAGACTGTTTTGGATAGTATAGCCTTTTTAACAATATATGCTCTTTCATCCACAAACATGGGATATTTTCCCATTTCTCTGTGTCATCTTCCATTACTTTAATCAGAGTTTTATAGTTTTCAGAGTACAGGTCTTTCACCTCTGTCCTTTTTAAATTTTGGTTTATTTTAAAATATCTGGTGCAATTGCAAATGGAATTGATTGCTTATTTTCTCTTCCGGCTGCTTCATTACCATTGTATAGAAATGTAATGGATTTCTGTACATTGCTTTTGTGTTCTGCAAGGTTAATGAATTTGTGTGTCTGTTCTAGCAGTGTTTTGGAGAGTCTTTTAGGTTTAGTACAGATATTATCCTGTTATTTGCAAAAAGAGTACCTGGTATTTTTCCATGCAATTTGGATTTTTTAAATTTTTATTTAATTTTAGTTTTTATTTTTTCTGATTGCTGTGGGTATGACTTCCCGTACTACGTTAAGTAACAGTTGTGAGAACTCACATCCCTACTTCTTCGTGAACATAGAGGAAAAGCTCTCAGTTTTTTTCCCATTGAGGATAATATTAGCTGTGGGTTTCTCATAGATGACTTTTATTATGTTGAGGTATGATCCCTCTACAGATGCTTTAATGAGGGCTTTTAAAATAAATGGATGCTTGTCAACTATTTTTTGTGTGTCTATTGAATTGATTAGATTGTTCTTATCATTTTTCTTATTGATATGATGTATCATGTTGATTGATTTGTAATTTTGAACCACCCTTGCAGCCCAGGAGTAAATCTCACTTGATCTTCGTGAATCAGTTTTTAGATGTATTGTTGGATTGCTACTATTTCCTTGAGAATTTTGCATCTCTGCTCATCAAGGATATTGGTCTGTAGTTCTCTTTCTTAGTGGAGTACTGCTCTGGTTTTGATATCTGTGTAATGCTGGACTCAGAGTGAATTTGCAAATGTTCCTTCCTTTTCTATATTTTAGGAAAATTTTAGAAGGATGGGTATTAATTCTTGCCAAAATGTGTGATAGAATGTTTCTGTGAAGACATCTGGCCCTAGATTTGTGTTTTCGGGAGATTTTTCATTACTTACTCACTTTCTCTGCTGGGCATCGGTCTGTTAACGTTTTCTACTACTTCCTCTTTCAGTTTTTGTAGTTTATATGTTTCTAGGAATTTATCCATTTCTCCAGTTGTCCAATTTGTTGGCATATCATTTTTCTTTATATTATCATAAAATTGGTGGCAGTTTGTGGTTTTGGCTGTTATTCATTCTCTCTCATTGGTGGTTTTATTTATTTTGGTCATTTCTGTTTTCTTTTGATGTTATGACTAGAAGTTTATCAGTATTATTATTTTTTCCACAAAACTAGCTCCAGGTTTCATCGATCTGTTCTCTTTTTTGTTTGATTGTTTTTTAGTGTCTATATTGTTTATTTCTGCTCTCCTCTATATAATGTCCTTCCTTTGGCTGGTTTCATTTGCTGTTTGCTTTCTAGCTCTTTTAGGTGTAAAGTGGGGTTGTTTATTTGAGCTGTTTCTAGCTTCTTGAGGTAGATCTGTATTGCTATATGCTTCTCTCTTATGCCCACTCTTCTTGGATACCAAAGGTTTGTACCATTGTATTTTCCTTTTAATTTGCTTCCATGCATTTCTAAAATCCCTACTTTGATTTCCTGGTTCACTCATTATTGTTTAGTGGCATGTTTTTTGACCTCCATGTACTTGTGCACTTTAGAATTATTTTCTAGTGATTGACTTCTAGTTTCTTAGTGTTGTCAGAAAATATGCATAGTACGATTTCCATCTTTTGTATATGTTGAGGCATGTTTTGTTACTAGTATGTAATGTATTCTGAAGAATGTTCCCTGTGTGCACTTTATAAGAATGTGTAGCATGCTTACATGAGCATGCTCATTTAAGATGAAATGTTCTGAATGTATCTGTTATCCAGTGTATCATTCAAATCCATTGTTTCCTTGTTTATTTTCTGTTCAGATGATCTTTCCATTGAAGTAAGTGGGGTTTTAAAATTCCTAAACTTATTTTAGTACAATGCATTAGTTACTTTATGTTTGCTATTAATAATTTTATATATTTGTGTGTTACCATGTTGGCTGCATAACCATTTACCATTACTATGTCTTCTTCTTGCATTGACACTTATATTATTTTGTACTGCCATTCTTCATGACTTGTTTTAATGTCTTTGTTTTAATGTCTAGTTTCTCTATGTAAACTTTTATACTCTAGCTTTCTTTTGACATTCATTTACATGATTCACCCTTCTCTATCCCCTCACTTTCAATATGCAGGTGACTTTAGGTCGAAAATGCATCTCTTCTAGGCCTCTTTCAGGTGGATCTGGTATCCTTATCCATTCTGAAACCCTTCACCTTTTGACTGGAGCATTAAACCCATTTTCATTCAAGCAAATTATTGATAGTTATTTGTTGATAGTTTATATTTGTTGATAGATATTTATTGATAGTTATTGTTTCTGGAGTTTTTCTCTGATACTTTCTTGTCATTGTCACTTCGATCTCTTTTGTTGTCTCAAACAGTCCCTTCTATTATGTCTTTCAGGACTGGTGTAGTGGTCAGAAACTCATTCAGTTTTCATTTGTCTGGGAAACTCTTTATCTCTCCTTCTACTCTGAATGATACCCATTCTGTATAGTGTATACTTGGCAGCCGATTTTTCTCAATGAGCACTTTGAATATATCATACCACTCAGTTCTGACTTGTCAAGATTTTGTTGAGAAATCTACAGCTAGCCTATAGGCTTTACCTTGTAAGTCAATGACTTCTTTTGTTTTCCTGCTTTTAAGATGTTGTTTTTCTCAGTGTAATTTGTAAATCTATTGACCACATATCTTGATTTGGGACTGCTGTTGTTGATTAAGTTTGGGGCTATCTGTGCCTCCTGCGTCTGGTATCTGTTTACCTTTCCAAATTAGAAATATTTTCAGCTATCATTTCTTAAGGTAAATTTTCCACTTCTTTCCACTTCTCTTCAGTCACTCCTATAATACATGTTATTATGTTGGATGGAGTCAATGAGGTCCCAAGTCTATTTCCATTTTGCATAATTCTTTTCCCTTTTTGTTCAGTTGATTACCTTCCAGTACTGTCTTCTAGGTCATTAATTCATTCGCATGTTTCTTCCATCCTACTTTTACGCCTTCAAGCATGTTTCAAGCATGAAACTAAGTTAAGTTTCAAAACTTAAATTTTAGGGATTCTCTCAGAAGGGACTTCTGCTGCTTCTTGGGGGAGGGTCTGGCCATGCTTTTGCTGGCCTTTGCAAAACAAACAAATGAATGAACAAAGCAAACAAAACAATTGCATGACTAAACTGCTGTTCAGTTTCACGCATAACAGAGCAGAAAGCAGGCACCCCTGCTTGTAGCCCTCAGCTGGAGCAAGTCCCCTCTCTTATGCCTTGAAGTAGCACAGCACTTTGGCATGATCTATGTTTCTTGTGACCCAAGGTATCCTCAGACCACACTGTCACTCCTGGGATTCCATCGTGCTTCACCACTTGAGCCCCTTAGCCATGCACTTCCCCCACTGTGACAAACTGCTGAAAGATTAAGATTTTGCACTATGTTCCTTACACTACTTTGCTGTAGCTTCTGTAAGCAGGCTCCCTCCTGGTGGCTGGACTCAGAGGAATATGTCCCCAGGGGAACTCTCTGCATCTCTTACCTTCCAAATGGTGGTCCCTTTTCTACATGAAGTCTTGAGTATTTGTTCATTTCAGACTCTGATTGATTTCTTTGTCATTCAGAATTATTTGATAACTATCTAGCTGTGTTCAAAGCATGAGACAAGCTTAGGGTCTCCCTACTTCTAAACCATTGTAACTCCTGCCCCCATCGCCATACATAGTTATATTTTCTGTGTGTGTGATGAGAATTGTTAAAGGGTAACTCTAGCAATGTTCAAGTATGCAATACAATATTATTAACTGTATCATATATCCTTATGACATTATTTTATAACTGGGCATTAGTACCTTTTTCCCCCATTACCCCTTTTGATCATTTTCATACCCCCACCTCTGGCAACCACCAGTCTATTCTCTGTATTTATGAGCTCTATTTTTTTTAAGATTCCACATATAAATATTTCATGTGGTATTTGTATTTCTCTGTCTGATTTATTTCACATAGAATATTGCGCATAAGACCCATCTATCCATGCTGTTCTAAAGGGCAAGATTGCTTTTTGACTGAATAGTAGTCCCTTCATATTTGCACTACATTTTTTGTCCATGTATCTACTTGATGGACACAAGTTGTTTTCATATTTTGGCTACAGTAAATAATGCTGCAATGCACATGAAAATGTGTGTATATTTATTAGTGTTTATACTATTTCTCAGTATATACTCAGAAGTGAAATTGCTGGATCATGTCTTAGTTCTATTTTTAATTTTTTAAAGAAGCCTTTATACTGTTTCCCATAGTGGCTGCATGAATTTACTTTCCCATCAATAGTACTCAAGTGTTCCCTTTTCTTTTTTCTATAAACACACCAACTCTTTTTTGTTTCTTGGTTTTTGATAATAGCCATTCTAATTGGTATAAGGTAATGGCTCCTCATTTTCATTTTCTTTTTTTTTTTTTAATTTTTTTTTCAACGTTTTTTATTTATTTTTTTGGGGACAGAGAGAGACAGAGCATGAACGGGGGAGGGGCAGAGAGAGAGGGAGACACAGAATCGGAAACAGGCTCCAGGCTCCGAGCCATCAGCCCAGAGCCTGACGCGGGGCTCGAACTCACGGACCGCGAGATCGTGACCTGGCTGAAGTCGGACGCTCAATCGACTGTGCCACCTAGGCGCCCCTCCTCATTTTCATTTTCATTTCTTGGATAATTCCTGGTCAAAGCTGCAGTCCTTTCGAAGTAAGGGGCTGGAGAAAACAGTCGCATCTGAGACAAAACTTGGGGGAAAGATACTGCCTGGGGCCTGCTCACAGAGAGTGAAAACATGGGGAGTGGAGGAAAGCTGAAGACAGAGGACAGGTGCATGTTTGCTGATCCAGGAGAACATGCTGGATAGCTGGATGGAGCCATTTTCACTGCTCCCGCACATGCATATAAGCACCCATGAGCTCTGCAAAAATCCACCCCAGTAGGCTAGCAGGACCATCTAGTGGAGAATGGAGCCCTTACACTAATCCCCACCCAACTGGGACAACTTCATTCCCAAGAACTCAAGTCTTACTACCAGCTTAGTGTATGGACTCTACAGCGCTACATAGACTGACTTCTAGGGGAGGACCAGGTAATTTCAATCATACTTCAACCTGTTAGCAGGTCCATCAATTCAATTTTATTTTTTTATTTTTTTTCTCTCTTTTACACTTCTTTTCTTTTTCTTGAATACTGAAAGAAAAAAAATCATTTTTATTTTCCATTTTTATTAAAAATATTTTTCTTTAATTTTTATTACTATATATTTATTTTTACTTTTGAGTAAATTTTTTCATATTATTTTTTACTTCCATAATTTTATTTTAGTCTACTTCAGTGTATTCACCTTTTCAAATTTTCAAACAATTTCCTTTTTATTTCTTTCTTTTTCTATTTTTAATTTTTCGTTTGTTATCTTTTTCTTGAATTCAGAAAGAGAAAAATTTCATTTTTACTTTCAATTTGTATTATTTTTTACTATATTTTTTGCCTTTATGTATTTTTTTTTCAAATTCTATTGACTTACATCATTTTATTTTTGTCTACTACAGTGTATCCACGTTTTATAATTTTCAAACTATTTCCTTTTTCCTTCTTTCTTCTTTTAATCTTTTTAAAATCTTTTTACTCTTTTTCTTTTCTTTTCTTTTCTTTTCTTTTCCTTGAATACAGGAAAGGAAAAGATTCAAATTTATGTTTCATTTTTATTAATTTTCTTTATTTTTTTACTTTATTCTTTACATTTGTGTAGATTTTTTCAAATTCTATTTTACTAACATCATGTCATTTTAGTCTACTTCAGTGTATTCATTTTTTCCAATTCTCAAATGACTTGCCTTGTTTGTCTCCCCCTCTCTTTTTGCTGTAATCTGTCAAACCGCTTTCAACACCCACACCAAACACACAGAATTTAGCATCATTTATTCAATTTTTGTGTGTGTATGTGTGTTTAATTTTTTAAATTTTAATATTTTTAAATTTTATTTTTTTTCAATCTTAACTTTCTACCTCATTCATGCCTTTTCTTCTTTCAAAATGATAAAATGAAGGAATTCACCCCAAAAGGAAGAACATGAAGAAACGACAGCCAGGGATTTAACCAACACAGATACAAGCCAGATTTCTGAACCAGAATTTAGAATCACGACAATAAGAATACTATCTGGAGTCGAAAATAGATGAGAATCCATTTCTGCAAAGATAAAGAAGTAAAAAATAGAATGAAATTAAAAATGCTATAAATGAGCTGCCCTCATGATGGATGCGGAGGCGCAAGGATGGATGAGGAAGAACAGAGAATCAGTGATATATAGGACAAACTTATAGAGAATAACAAGGCAGGAAAAAAAGAGAGATTAAGGCAAAAGAGCAGGATATAAGAATTACAGAAATCAGTGACTCATTAAAAAGGAACAATGTCAGAATCATAGGGGTCCCAGAAGAGCAAGAGAGAGACGTAGGGGTAGAAGGGTTATGTGAGCAAATCCTAGCAGAAAACTTTCCTAATCTGTGGAAAGACACAGGCATAAAAATTCAGGAAGCACAGAGGACCTCCATTAAGTTCAACAAAAACTGACCATCAACAAGGCATATCACAGTCAAATTCGCAAAATACTCAGGCAAGGAGAGAATCGTGAAAGCAGCAAGGGAAAAAAAAAGACCTTAATCTACAAGGGAAGAAATATCAGGTTTTCAGCAGACCTATCAACAGAAACTTGGCAGGCCAAAAAAGAGTGGCAAAATATATTCAGTGTGCTGAATCAGAAGAAAAAAAAAATGCAGCCAAGAATTCTTTATCCAGCTAGGCTGTCATCCAAAATAGAAGGTTTCCCAGACACACGAAAATGGAAGGAGTTTGTGACCACTAAACCAGCCCTGCAAGAAATTTTAAGGGGGTCTCTCTGAGGGGAGAAAAGATGAAAAATATATGGTATTTTTGGTATATATTCCAAAAGCACCAAAGATTAGAAAGTACCGGAGAACACGAGCAGAAACTCCAACTCTACAAGCATCATAATGGCAATGAATTCATATCTTTCAGTACTCACTCTAAAGGTCAATGGACTCCATGCTCCAATCAAAAGACATAGGGTAGTGGCACCTGGGTGGCTCAGTTGGTTGAGTGTCCAACTTCAGCTCAGGTCATCATCTCACGGTCTGCGAGTTTGATCCCCATGTTGGGCTCTGTACTGACAGCTTGGACCCTGCTTCGGATTCTGTGTCTCCCTCCCTCCTTACCCCTTGCCCATTCATGCTCTGTCTCTCTAAGTCTCAAAGATAAAAAAAAACATTAAAACAATAAAAAAAAAAGACATGGGGTAACAGAATGGATAAGAAATCAAGATCCATATATATGCTGTTTACAAGATACCCACTTTAGACTTAAAGACATCTTCCGATTGAAAGTAAGGGATGGAGAAACATCTATCATGCTAATCGTCAACAAAAGAAAGCTGGAGTAGCCATACTTATGTCAGATAATCTAGAATTTGAAATAAAGACTGTATCATGAGATGTGGAAGGGCATTGTATCATAACCAAGGGGTCATCCACCAAGAAGACCTAACAATTGTAAACATTTATGTGCCAAATGTGACAGCACCCAAGTATATAAGTAAATTAATCACTAACATAAAGAAACTCACCGATAGTAATACCATAATAGTAGGAGACATCAACACCCCACTCACAACAATGGACAGATCATCTAATCCGAAAATCAACAAGGAAACAATGGCTATGAGTGACATGCTGAGCCAGATGGACTTAACAGATATATTCAGAACATTTCCTCCTAAATCAGCAGAATATACATTCTTCTCCAGTGCACATGGAATGGTCTCCAGGATAGACCATATACTGGACAACAGATCAGCCCTAAGTGAGAACAAAAATTGAGATCATACCATGCATATTTTCAGATCACTACGTTATGAAACTCGAAACCAACCATAAGAAAAAATTTGGAAAAGTAACAAATACTTGGAGACTGAAGAACATCCTACTAAAGAATGAATGGGATAACCAAGCAGTTAAAGAGGAAATTAAAAAGTATATGGAAATCAATAAAAATGATAACACCACAACCCCAAACCTCTGGGACGCAGCAAAGGCGGTCATAAATGGAAAGTATATAGCAATCCAGGCCTTCCTACAAAAGGAGGAAAGTTCTGAGATACACAACCTAACCTTACACCTTAAGGCGCTAGAAAAAGAACAGCAAATAGAACCCAAAACCAGCATAAGATAGGAAATAACAAAGACTAGTGCAGAAATTAATGCTATTGAAACCAAAAACAAAACAAAAACAAAAACAAAAACAAAAACAAAAACAAAACAATAGAATAGGTCAATGAGACCAGATGCTGGTTCTTTGAAAGAATTAACAAAATTGATAAACCACTAGCCAGTTTGACCAAAAAGAAAAAGAAAAGGACACAATAAAAAAATTAAGAATGAAAGAGGAGAGATCACAACCAACACAGCAGAAATAAAAACAATAATAAGAGAATATGAGCAATTACATGCCAATAAAATGGACAATCTGTAAGAAATGGACAACTTCCTAGAAACATATAAACTCCCAAACCTGAAAAAGGAAGAAATAGAAAATTTCAACAGACCCATAACTAGTAAGGAAATAGAATTAGTAATCAAAAATCTGCCAAAAACCAAGAGTCCAGGGTCAGATGGCTTCCCAGGGTAAGTCTACCAAACATTTAAGGAAGAGGTAACATCTATTCTCTTGAACATGTTCCAGAAAATAGAAATGGAAGGAAAACTTCCAAACTCTTTCTATGAAGTCAGTATTACCTGGATTCCAAAACTGAACAGAGACCCAACTAAAAAGGAGAATTATAGACCAATTTCCCTGATGAACATGGATGCAAAATCCTCAACAGGATATCAGCCAACCGGATCCAACAATACATTAAAAAAATATTCACCATGACCAAGTGGGATTTATACCTGGGATGCAGGGTTGGTTCAATATCCCCAAAACAATTAATGTGATTCATCACATCGGAAAAAGAAAAGACAAGAACCATATGATTCTCTCAATAGATGCAGAGAATGCATTTGACAAAATACAGCAGCCTTTCTTGATAAAAACCCTCAAGAAAGTAGGGATAGAAGGATCATACCTCCAGATCATGAAAGCCATATATGAATGACCCAACACTAATATCATGGTCAATGGGGAAAAACTGAGAGCTTTCCCCCTAAGGTCAGGAATGAGACAGAGATGTTCACTCTCGCCACAGTTATTCAACATAGTATTAGAAGTCTTAGCCTCTGCAATCAGAAAACACAAAGAAATAAAAGACATCCAAATCACCAGAGGTCAAACTTTCACTCTTCGCAGACGACATGCTACTCTATATGGAAACCCCAAAATATTCTACCAAAAAACTGCTAGACTTGATTCATGAATTCAGCAAAGTTGCAGGATATAAAATCAACACACATAAATCAGTTGCATTTCTATACACCAACAATGAAGCGACAGAAAGAGAAATCAGTGAATCGATCCCATTTGCAGTTGCACCAAAAACCATAAAATACCTAGGAATAAATCCAACCAAAGAGGTGAAAAACCTATACAATGAAACTATAGAAAGCTTATGGAAGAAATTGAAGAAGACACAAAAAAATAGAAAAAGATTCCATGCTCCTGGATAGGAAGAACAAATATTGTAAAAATGTCAATACTACCCAAAGCAATCTACATGTTCAATGCAATCCCTATCAAAGTAACATCAGCATTTTTCACAGAGCTAGAATAAATAATCCTAAAATTTGTATGGGACTAGAAAAGACCCCAAATAGCCAAAGCGATCTTGAAAAAGAAAGCGAAAGCAGCGGGCATCACAATTACTTACTTCAAGCTATACTGAAAAGCTGTAATCATCAAGACAATATGGTACTGGCACAAGAACAGACACTCAGATGAATGGAACAGAATAGAGAACCCAGAAAAGGACCCACAAGTGTATGGCCAACTAATCTTTGACAAAGCAGGAAAGCATATCCAATGGAATAAAAGTCTCTTCAGCAAGTGGTCCTAGGAAAACTGGACAGCGACATGCAGAAGAATGAAACTGGTCCACTTTCTTACATCATACACAAAAATTAACTCAGAATGGATGAAATACCTCATACATTGAGGTATGTATGTATGTACATACAATGTATGACAGGAAGCCATCAAAATCCTCGAGGAGAAAGCAGGCAAAAACCTCTCTGATCTTGCCTTCAGCAACTTCTTACTGAACACGTCTCTGGAGGCAAGGGATACAAAAGAAAAAATGACCTACTGGGACCTCACCAAAATAAAAACTTCTGCACAGCAAAGGAAACAATCAGCAAAACTAAAAGGCAACTGACAGAAGGGAAGAATATATTTGCAAATGACATATCAGATAAAGAGTTAGTATCCAAAATCTATAAAGAACTTATCAAACTCAACACCAAAAAAAAAGACAAAAAACAAAAAGAAAAACAAATAATCCAGTGAAGAAATGGGCGAAAGTCATGAATAGACACTTCTCCAAAGAAGACATCCAGATAAATTCTCCACATCACTCATCATCAGGAAAACATAAATCAAAACCACAAAGAGATCCCACCTGACACCTGTCAGAATGGCTAACATTAGCAACTTAGGCACCAAAATATGTTGGCAAGGATGTGGAGAAAAAAGATCTCTTTTGGATTGTTGGTGGGAATGCAAGCTGGTGCAGCCACTCTGGGAAACAGTATGGAGGTTCCTCAAGAAACTAAAAATAGATCTACCCTACAACCCAGCAATTGCATTACTAGGTATTTATCCAAGGGATACAGGTATGCTGTGCTGCTTCGAAGGGACACATGCACCCCCACATTTATAGCAGCCCTATCAACAATAGCCAAAGTATGGAAAGAGCCCAAAAGTCCATCGATGAATAAATGGATAAAGAAGTGTCGTATATATACTATACAATGGAGTATTACTCAGCGATCAAAAAGAATGAAATCTTGTCATTTGCAACAATGTGAATGGAACTGGAGGGTATTATGCTAAGTGAAATTAGTCAGAGAAAGACAAAAATCATATGACTTCACTCATATGAGGACTTTAAGAGACAAAACATATGAACATAAGGGAAGGGAAACAAAAATAATATAAAAACAGGGAAGGGGACAAAACAGAAAAGACTCGCAAATATGGAGAACAAACTGAGTGTTACTTGAGGGGTTGTGGGAGGGGGAATGGGTCAAATGGGTAAGGGGCACTAAGGAATCTACTCCTGAAATCATTGTTGCACTATATGCTAACCAATTAGGAGGTAAATTTTAAAAAAATAAAAAAATTAAAAATTAAAATAAAAAAATATTTCATATATACACTTATTAAGTAATTATACATGTATGTTAGTGGCCATCATCCAAATGTGGCTTTACTGACACTGGAATATAATGCCTACAATTTGGATATCATTGTGCCTTTAAGGCAATATAGCCTAATAGATAAGTTCTAGTCTCTAGGGCCTAATAGGCAGCATAACCTAAGTGCACTGTGATACAGATATATATTTGTGGCAACTGTTAGTTTTTTGTTTCTGACTTTTTGATAAATTTCTCACATAATAATTATTTGGTAACATAGTTACAGCCATTTAATCAAATGTATAATTACTGCATTATAAAATCCCATATATCAGGTGATTGATTATAGAGCAATTTTTTACCCCAGCAATTTTATAGAGCAAGTGATATTCTGAATTTCAGCCAAGAATATTCACTCTCAAAATTTCTTCACTGAAAACAAAGGTGAGTACTCTCTCATTTCAATAGAAGAATAAATGAAATATGTATACAGCTAAATATTCTTATCACGTTAAGTGAGTAAAATAATTATGCCTACATATAGGGCAAATACCATGATAAGAGTTCAATGGCATTTTACAAAGTATTCTGATATTGGAAATATCCTGAAGAGACATGAGGATGAGCATATATATATATATATATATATATATATATATATGGTAATATATATCTCCAATATATTCATATTGGAGATATATATATATATACACATATATATATACACACACACACACACACACAAGGATGAGCATATATTCATATATTTGTGTGAGTGTGTGTGTGTATCTAATATGTCCAATTATACAAATCAATTTTACAAATGATTATTTATTTTGAGAGAGTGAGTGTGTGAGAGGTGGCAAGGGGAGAGAGAGGGGAGAGAGAATCCCAAGTAGGCTCTGAGCTGTCAGTGCAGAGGCTTACATCAGTCACTACCCTGAGATCATGACCACACCCAAAATCAAGAGTCAGACCCTAACTGACTGAGCCACTCATGTACCCCTATTGGAGATTTTTTAATGGCATGAGAGGCTATCCTTTTATTAAATGAAGTTCCCTGCAAAGATCTCCATAAAAATATTTGAAAACAATTTTGTGGACATCATAAAGTGGATATTAGTTGTTTGTCCTCTTGTCCTCTTGAAAATTGAGAGTTGAACTTCAGCAATTCCCTACTGATATAAAAAGAGATTATAAAATGAATCACCATGATGAAAATAAAGGGCAGTGTGCCAGGTTCAATGTCAATAAAGTTTGTTAATAGGATTTGTAATACAATTGTTATTTCCATCCTCTCATATGTTTGTATGCAAATCTTCATATCCCTGATATGAATCATTAGGTTGTATGACAATGAGAATTAAGGTTTTTGTTGAAAGATTATTAATAATTATCTAATTTTAAGGGGAGATTGTGCTGAATTAACAGGATAGACCAAACGCGATCATGATGGTCTCTAAGTTTGGAAGGAAGAAGAAGAAAAAGTGTCACAGTATTTGATGGAAGACTTGCCTGGGCATAATTTTTCCCCCAATTGTTTCTTTCGTAATTCTTTTCCCATTAGTGTAAAATGTGCAACAGTTGAACTATACAAACATCTATGCAAACTTTAATGGCTATTAGGATTCTTGATGCTGAATATGAGACAGGAAAGCGCAGAACAGGAAAGCAAACTTTTAAACAAAGAAATGAATATACTGTACGGGGAGTATGGGGAATGGGGACATCATCCTGGCATTAATATGGGTATGAGATCTCTCTTTACGTCTCTCTCCTTCCTCTCTTTCCTTCTCTCCTTTCCAATTTAGATGACACATATAGACAAACAGATAGATAGATATAGAAAGATAACATATAGATACGTATGTACATAATATACACACAGTAAAATGGTGTACAAAAAATATTGAGACTCTATTTCTAAGACTTTATACAACATAGACTTAATGATTAATTGAGTAAAACAAAAAATGATCCTTGGTGATGATTTTGACAAAGGAATAAATGACATTGATAACGTGAGGTCTAACTTTTCAGATAGACAAAATATGTTTTTTCTTTGTCACTGTGATGATGATATCGTCCATTATATTTGTATGAAGATAGGCCAGTTTTTACAAGTTCTTATTGGAATTTTTGCCAACACCTTCTTGCTTCTCTTCCACATCTTCATGCTACTTCTGGATCACAGACCTAAGCCAACTGTCCTGATCATCTATCACTTGGCCTTTGTCCACATAATGAAGCTGTTCACTGCACTGTTTTTTAATGTCTACAGACATGTTTGAAGTACTGAACATTCTAAATGATTTCAAATGCATGGCTTTATTCTGCATGATCAGGGTGACACGGGGTCTCTCCTTGAGCACCACCTGCCTCCTCAGCATGTTCAAGGCCATCATGATCAGCCCTAGCACCTCCTGGTTGGCCAGCTTTAAACATACGTGCAAAAAGTACATCTTCCATTCTTTTATCATCTTATGGTTTCTCAGTTTGTCTCTCATTAGTGCCTGCATCTTGTATACTGCTGCTCCTTCTAATGTGACCCAGAGCAATCTACTGTGTGTCAGTAAACACTGCTCACTTTCCCGCCTAAACTCCATCATCAGGGGACTGTTTTTCACGTTTTCAATATCCAGGGATGTTTTCTTTGTTGGAGGCATGCTGCTCTCAAGTGTGTACATTGTGATTCTCTTGTCCAGGCTTCAGAGGCAGTGCCAGCACCTTCCCAGTAACAGCTTCTCCTCAAGAGTCTCCCCAGAGAGAAGGGCTACCGAAACCATCCTGCTGTTGGCAAGTTTTTTTGTGGTCATGTACTAGGTGGGCGTCATTATCTCCTTCTCCTCCACTCTCTTATGGGCATATGACACAGTCATTCTGGATTTCCAGAAGCTTGTGCCCAATGTCTATGCCACTGTCAGTGCGTTGGTGCTAATAAGTTCTGATAAAAGGATAGAAAATGTGTTTCGAAAGTGTGGGAAAATTGCAATCAAGTTATAGGTACATACTGTGGAAATCATTATCTAGAACTGATCATTTTGATTTCATTCAAATTATAGAGTATTTATATATAACATTTAAATGTAATTTTAATTTGTATGTCATTGAAAGGTTTACTGTGTATAAATAATAAATGTTTTTGAAACCTCTGGTAACAATTACCCACCAGCTTTTTTTGAGTTTAGTATCAAGTAAGATTCAATATTGCCATGTGTTGAACATTCCTTTATCTTTCATTTTATTTCTCAAACACTCTTAAGGATAATTTTCTCTATAAAAGTAAAATACACTCTAAAGCATGACTATTGTACTCTATTACAATACATTACTTGTTGGTAATGCAACATTTGAAAATTCTGTTTACTCTTTTTACTTCAAGATATTTAGCTTTGCCTCTAATTTTAACTGAGCAACACTTTTCTCAGCACTATTTATATTTATTTCTATGAGTTCCGGCTTCTATTAGGGCTGCAGAGAGTGTACTCTTACCTCTGTATGTTTTCAAATTTATCATTCTCTTCTTTTAAAGGTTGTAAACTTTGTCTCATGTTACAACATATATATTTTTTAATTTCTTTTATTTACACAGTTTGAGTAATATTTCTGGTGAGTATTTTATCTGCTTTTGTTACAATTAATTTCTTATTTGTAACTTCATGCCTAGTTTTGAAATTAGAAATTTATAATCGTCATTTTTTTTGGTTTTGTTTTTTAATTTGTATACAGTAGTGAAACATTTAAATGATTCTTATTTCTTCCCATTCTGATCTTCATATAATATAGCGACAATTCCATTCTCTATAAATGTTCTCTCTTGAATGGATTTGGCTTCAACATTTTTGTTCAATATTCTAGTTTATTATTTCTTTCATCAACTCAGACTAATACAATATTTAACTAAATTATTGTGTACTAAATTGAGTTATTTAATTTTCAAGATTTAATTGTATCAGGCCTCTTCTTCACAATATGTCTTACATGTGTATAGTTTGTCTTTTGACATTATTTTTATTTCCTATTTTTCCTGTCTTTACTTAAATATTTTATATGTTGTAGAAGAAATTTATTGTCGAATTGGTTTCCATACAACACCCCGTGCTCATCCCAACAGGTGCCCTCCTCAATAACTATCAAATAATTTAAACATATTGCTGATATATTTATTTTGTGACATGTAATTTCTTCTACCCTATACCCAAAACTAATTTAATTGTGTTTCACCATTAATAATTTCATTGTGAACTTTGGGACATATCACAGTGCAGGTATCTCTAGTCTCTTTGTACCAATCACCCTGAGGACGAGTTGGAGTACCACACAGGTTTGAGCTCCTTGTAGTCAGTCAAGATCTGGATGGCGAGACGGTCTCTGATTTTCATTGCTTCTTTAGATCCTTAACTTGAATTACTTAGCTTTCTGGGATGATCTTATATTTTATTATTATCCTTGCTGTACATTATAAGGATTCTTTTACTTTTGTATTTTATATATATTTTTTTCTATTTAAATTGAAGTTAGTTAACTTGTAGTGTAGTATTGTTGTAAGGAGTACAACCCAGTGATGCATCCCTTTCAATAATGACCAGGGCTTATCTGAACAACTGCCTTCTTAATCCCCGTCACACAATTACCCCATCCCTACAACAAACACCACTCCAGCAACCCTCAGTTTGTTCTCTGTATTTTAGAGTCTCTTATGGTTTTCCTCTCTCCATTTTTATCTCATTTTCCCTACCTTCCCATATAGTCATCTATTGTGTTTCTTAAATTCCGCATAGGAGTGAAATCATATATTGGTTTTACTCTGACTGACTCATTTCCCTTAGCATAATACTCTAGTTCCATCCACATGTTTGCAAATGGCAAGGTTTCATTCTTTTTGATTGTTGAATAATATTCCACTATGTAATATATTTATCCATTCGTCAGTCATTGGACCTTTTGACTCATTACATACTCTGGCTATTGTTAATAGTGCTGGTATAAACATTGTGGTGCATGTGTCCCTTTGAATTAGCATTTTTGTATCCTTTGGGTATATACCTACTGGTGCAATTGCTGGGTAATACAGTAGGTCTATTTTTAATTTTTTGAGGAACCTCCATGCTGTTTTCAGAGTGACTGCATCAGTTTGTATCTCCACCAAAAGTGTAAAAGCGTTCTCCTAATTCCACATCCTCACCAATATCTGTTGTTTCCTCTATGTTTTTTTAGCCATTCTAACAGGTGTGAGGTGGTATCTCATTGTGATTTTGATTTGTATTTCTCTGATAATGAGTGATGTTGAGCATCTTTTCTGTGTCCGTTGGTCCTCTGGGTGTGTTCTTTGGAAATTGTGCATTAATGCCTTCTGCTCATTTCTTCACTGGATTATTTGTATTTTGGTTGTTGTGTTTAATAAGTACCTATTTTGGATACTGACCCTTTATCTGATATCTAATCTACAAATCTCTTCTACCATCCCATGCACTGTCCTTTAGTTTTGTTGTTTGTTTCCTTTGATGTGCAGATTTTTTATCTTGATAGGGTCCTAATAGTCCATTTTTCCTTTAATTTCCCTTTCTCCCGGAGGTATGTCTAGTAAGAATTTGCTGTTGCAGAGTTCAAAGAGGCTACTGTCTGTTTCTTATTCTGGGGTTTTGACGGATTCCTGCCTCATATTTAGGGATTTCATATATTTTTATATTAATTTTGTTTATAGTATAAGAAAGTGATCCAGCTTCATTTTTCTGCATTTCACTATCCAGATTTCTCAGCGTCATTTGCGAAAGAGACTGTCTTTTCTTCCACTAGATATTCTTTCCTGTCTTGTCAAGGATTAGTTGGTCACACATTGTGGGTCCATTTCTGGATGCTCTGTTCTGTTCCACTGAACTATGTGTCTGTTTTTGTGCCAATACCATACTGTCTTGATGATTAGAGCTTTGTAATACAGCTTGATGTCCATAATGTGATGCCTCCATAGTTTCTCCTTTTCAACATTACTTTGGCTACTTGGGGATGTTTCTCTTTCCATAAAAATTTCAAAGTTGTTTTTTCAAACTCTGATGAATGCGGGTGTGATTTTAATAAGGATTCCATTGAATGTATAGATTGTTTTCGGTAGTATAAGCATTTTAACAATATTTGTTCCTCCAATCTACTAGCATGGAATGTTTATGCTTTTTTGTGTCCTCTTTTTTTAAATTTTTAAGTGTTTATTAACTTTTGAGAGACAGAGACAAAGTGTGAGGGGGGGGGGGAAGACACAAAATCCGAAGCAGGCTCCAGGTCCTGATCTGTCAGCATAGAGCTCAACACAGGGCTCTAAATCACACTCTCAGAGATGATCACCTGAGCCAAAGTCAAATGCTTAACTGACTCAGCCACCCAGGCGCCCCACTTTGGGTGTTCAATTTCTTTCATAAGCTTTCTATATTTTTCACCATATAGGCCTTTGACCTCTTTGGTTAGGTTTATTTTTTGGTATTTTACATCATTTGGTGTAATTGTAAATGGGATTGATTCCTTGGTTCCTATTCCTGCTGTTTCACTATTGGTGTAAAGAAATGCAACCAGTTTCAGTATGTTGATTTTATACCTTGCAGCTTTCTGAATACATGAATCAGTTCTAGAAGTTTTTGGTGTCTTTGGGGTTTTAGCATAGAATATCATGTCATCCGTGAAGAGTGAAAATTTGACTTTTCCCTTGCCAATTTGTATGTCTTTTATTTCTTTCTGTTGTGTGATTGCTGAGGCTAGGACTTCCAGTAATATACTGAACAGCAGCTGTGAGAATGGACATCTGTGTCGTGTTCCTGACATTAGGGGGGAAACTCTCAGCTTTTGCCATTGAGGATGATATTCGGTGTGGGTCTTTCCTATATGGCCTTTATAATGTTGAGGATTGTTCCTTCTATCCTTATTTTCTAGAGGGTTTTTATCAAGAAAGAGTGCTGTATTTTGTCAAATGCATGTTCTGTATCTATTTAGGGTATCATGATTCTTATCTGACTTTTATTAATGTGGTATATCACGTTGACTTACTTTCAAATATTTATATAAGCCCTGCAGTGCAGGTATATATCCCACTTGATCTCTGTGCATAGTTCTATTAACGTAATGTTGAATTCTATTTGCTAGTACTTGTTGAGATTTTTGCATCCAGGTTAATCACTGATATTGGCCGATAAGTCTCCTTTGTTTGTTTGTTTTGTGTGTATGTGTGAGTGTGTGTGTGTGTGTGTGTGTGTGTGTGTGTGTGTGGCATCTTTGTCTGGTTTTGGATCCAAGGTAATGATGGTGTCCTGGAATCAGTTTGGCAGACTTCCTTCCATTTATATTTTTGGGGAAAACTTTGAGAAAAGTAGGTATTAATTCCTCTTAAATGCCTGGTAGAAATTTCCTGGGAAGCCAACTTGTCCAGGATCTTATAATTGTTTATATTTCTTTGACATACATTGTGGTCTTCCCTCTTTTATTTGTGATTTTTTCGATTTCAGTATTCTTTATTTTCTTCTTGATAAGTCTGAGTAGGGATGTTATCAGTTTTCTTTTTCTTGGAAAGAACCTACATTTACTTTTAGTTATCTATTGTACTGTTTTGTTTGTTGGTTTCAAATATTGTTCATATCTGCTCTAATGTTTATCATTCACCTTCTTCTGCTGGCTTTTGGCTTTATTTGCTGCACATTTTCTAGTTTCTTTAGGTGTAACGTGAGATGTGTATTTGGGACCTATCTTGCTTCTTGAGATAGACTTTTATGTATATTCCTGTTAAGATGATCTTTGCTGAATCACAGAGTTTGGACAGTCGTGTTTTCAAGTTCATTTGCTTTCATGTATATGTTTTTAAATTATTTGCTGATTTCCTGGTTAACCTATTCATTCTTTTTTTATATATTAACTACAACTTACTGTCAGATTGGTTTCCATGCAACACCTAGTTTTCATCCCAACAGGTGCCCTCCTCACTGCCCATCACCCACTTTCCCATCTCCCCCATCTCCCATCAACCCTCATTTTTTTCTCAGCATTTAAGTCTCTGACGGTTTGCCTCCCTCCCTCTCTGTTATTTCCCCCTTTCCCCTCCCCCATGTTTTTCTGTTAAGTTTCTCAAGATCCACATAAGCGTGAAAAAATTATTAACTGCGTTTATCTGACTTATTTCACTTAGCATGATACCCTCCAGTTCATTCATGCATTCACGTTGCTACAAATGGCTGGATTTCATTCTGTCCCTTTGCCAAGTATATATGTCATATATATATATATATATATATATATATATATATATATATATATATATATATATAACTATTTCACTTAGTTTAACACTCTCCAGCTCCATCCACGTTGCTACAAAAGGCCATATTTAATTCTTTCTCGTTGCCAAGTAGTATTCCATTGTATATATAAACCCCAATTTCTTTACCCATTCATCAGTTGATGGACATTTAGGCTCTTTCCATAATTTAGCTATTGTTGAGAGTGCTGCTATAAACATTGGGGTACAGTTGCCCCTATGCATCAGTACTCCTGTATCCCTTGAGTAAATTCCTAGCGGTGCTACTGCTGGGTCATAGGGTAGGTCTAGTTTTAATTTATTGAGGAACCTCCACACCATTTTCCTGAGTGGCCGCACCAAATTGCGTTCCTGCCAACAGTGCAAGAGGGTTCCCATTTCTCCACATCCTCGCCAGCATCGATAGTCTCCTGTTTTGTTCATTTTAGCCACTCTGACTGGCGTGAGGTGATATCTGAGTGTGGTTTTGATTTGTATTTCCCTGATGAGGAGCGACGTTGAGCACCTTTTCATGTGCCTGTTGGCCATCTGGATGTCTTCTTTAGAGAAGTGTCTATTCATGTTTTCTGCCCATTTCTTCACTGGATTATTTGTTTTTCGGGTGTGGAGTTTGGTGAGCTCTTTATAGATTTTGGATACTAGCCCTTTGTCTGATATGTCATTTGCAAATATCTTCTCCCATTCCATTGGCTGCCTTTTAGTTCTGTTTATTGTTTCCTTTGCTGTGCAGAAGCTTTTATCTTTATGAGGTCCCAATTGTTCATTTTTGCTTTTAATTCCCTTGCCTTTGGGGATGTAGCAAGTAGGAAATTGCTGCAGCTGAGGTTAGAGTGGTTTTTCCCTGCTTTCTTCTCTAGTGTTTTGATGGTTTCCTGTCTCACATTCAGGTTCTTTATCCATTTTGAGTTTGTTTTGGTGAATGGTGTAAAAAAGTGGTCTAGTTTCATCCTTCTGCATGTTTCTGTCCAGTTCTCCCAGCACCATTTATTAAAGAGACTGTCTTTTTTCTATTGGATACTCTTTCCTGCTTTGTCAAAGATGAGTTGGCCATATTTTTGTGGGTCCAATTCTGGAGTTGCTATTCTACTCCATTGGTCTATGTATCTGTTTTTGTACCAATACCAGGCTGCCTTGATGATTACAGCTTTGTAGTAGAGGCTAAAGTCTGGGATTGTGATGCCTCTTGCTTTGGTCTTCTTCAATGTTACTTTGACTCTTTGGGATCTTTTGTGGTTCCATACAAATTTTAGGATTGCTTGTTATAGCTTCCAGAAGAATGCTGGTACAATTTTGATTGAATTTGCATTGAATGTGTAGATTGCTTTGGGTAGTATTGACATTTTAACAATATTTATTCTTCCAATCCTTGAGCATGGAATATTTTTCAATTTCTTTATATCTTCTTCAATTTCCTTCATAAGCTTTCTATACTTTTCAGCATACAGATCTTTTACTTCTTTGGTTAGATTTATTCCTAGGTATTTTATGCTTCTTGGTGCAATTGTGAATGGAATCAGTTTCTTTTATTTGTCTTTCTTTTGCTTCATTATTAGTGTATAAGAATGCAACTGATTTCTCTACGTTGATTTTGTATCCTGCGACTTTGCTGAATTCATGTGTCCGTTCTAGTAGACTTTTGGTGGAGTCTATCAGGTTTTCCATGTATAATATCATGTCATCTGTAAAAAGTGAAAGCTTGACTTCATCTTTGCCAATTTTGACGCCTTTGATTTCCTTTTGTTGTCTGATGATACCAGAACTTCCAACCCTATGTGAAACAACAGTGGTTAGAGTGGACATCCCTGTCGTGCTCTGATCTCAGGGAGAAAGCTCTCAGTTCTTCCCCATTGAGGATGATATTAGCTGTGGGCTTATCATAAATGGCTTTTATGATGTTTCAGTACATTCCTTCCATCCCGACATTCTCGAGGGTTTTTATTAAGAAAGGATGTGCTGAATTTTGTCAAATGCTTTTTCTGCATTGATTGACAGGATCATATGGTTCGTATCTTTTCTTTTATTAATGTGATGTATCACGTTCATTGATTTGCGAATGTTGAACCAGCCCTGCATCCCAGGAATGAATCCCACTTGATCATGGTGAATAATTCTTTTTATATGCTGTTGAATTCAATTTGCTAGTATCTTATTGACAATTTTTGCTTCCATATTCATCAGGGATATTGGTCTGTAGTTCTCTTTTTTTACTGGGTCTCTGTCTTGTTTAGGAATCAAAGTAATGCTGGCTTCATAGAATGAGTCTGGAAATTTTTCTTCCCCTTCTATTTTTTGGAATAGTTTGAAAAGGATAGGTATTCTCTCTGCTTTAAATGTCTGGTAGAATTCCCCTGGGAAGCCATCTGGTCCTGGACTCTTATTTGTTGGGAGATTTTTGAGGACTGATTCAATTTCTTCACCAGTTATGGGTGTTTTCAAGTTTTCTATTTCTCCTGGTTTGAGTTTTGAAGTGGGTGGGTGATTAGGAACTTCTCCATTTCTTCCAGGTTGTCCAGTTTGTTGGCATATAATTTTTCATAGTATTCCCTGATAATTGCTTGTATTTATTTCTGAGGGATTGGTTGTAATAATTCCATTTTCATTCATGATTTTATCTATTTGGGTCATCTCCCTTTTCTTTTTGAGAAGCCTGGCTAGAGGTTTATCAATTTTGTTTATTTTTTCCAAATACCAACTCTTGGTTTCGTTGATCTGCTTTACAGTATTTTTAGATTCTATATTGTTTATTTCTGCTCCGATCTTTCTTATTTCTCTTCTTCTGCTGG
Organism: Panthera tigris; assembly: GCF_018350195.1. Taxonomy (NCBI): domain Eukaryota; kingdom Metazoa; phylum Chordata; class Mammalia; order Carnivora; family Felidae; genus Panthera; species Panthera tigris. Next base: position 107,797 of record NW_024962194.1, read on the forward strand.
GCTTGGGGTGTCTTTGCTGTTCTGCTTCTGTTTCCTTCAGGTGTGCTGTTAGATTTTGTATTTGGGATTTTTCTTGTTACTTGAGGTAGGCCTGGATCATAATGTATTTTCCTCTCAAGACATCCTTCGCTGCATCCCAAAGCGTTTGGATTGTTGTATCTTCATTTTCATTTGTTTCCACATCTTTTTTAATTTCTTCTCTAATTTCCTGGTTGAACCATTCATTCTTTAGTAGGGTGTTCTTTAACCTCCATGCTTTTGGCGGTTTTCCAGACTTTTTCCTGTGGTTGATTTCAAGCTTCATAACATTGTGGTCTGAAAGTATGCATGGTATGATTCAATCCTTGTATACTTATGAAGGGCTGTTTTGTGACCCATTATGTGATCTATCTTGGAGAATGTTCCATGTGCACTTGAGAAGAAAGTATCTTCTGTTGCTTTGGGATGCAGAGTTCTAAATATATCTGTCAAGTCCACCTGATCCAATGTATCATTCAGGGCCCTTGTTTCTTTATTGATCCTGTGTCTAGATGATCTATCCATTGTTGTAGGTGGAGTATTAAAGTCCCCTGCAGTGACCACATTCTTATCAATAAGGTTGCTTATGTTTGTGATTAATTGTTTTATATATTTGGGGGCTCCCATATTCGGCGCATAGATATTTATAATTGTTAGCTCTTCCTGATGGATAGGCCCTGTAATTATTACATAATGTCCTTCTTCATCTCTTGTTACAGCCTTTAATTGAAATTCTACTTTGTCTCATACAAGTATGGTTACTCCAGCTTTCTTTCGACTTCCAGTAGCGTGATAGATAGTTCTCCATCCCCTCACCTTCAATCTGAACGTGTCTTCAGGTCTAAAATTAGTCTCTTGTAGACAGCAAATAGATGGGTATTATTTTTCTATCCATTATGATACCCTATGTCTTTTGGTTACAACATTTAGTCCATTTACCTTCAGTGTTATTATAGAAAGATATGGATTAAAGTCATTGTGATGTCTGTAGGTTTCCTGCTTGTAGCAATGTCTCTGGTACTTTGTCTCACAGGATCCCCCTTAGGATCTCTTGTAGGGCTGGTTTATTGTGACGAATTCCTTCAGTTTTTGTTTGTTTGGGAAGACCTTTATCTCTCCTTCTATTCTAAATGACAGACTTGCTGGATAAAGGATTCTCGGCTGCATATTTTTTCTGTTCATCACATTGAAGATCTCCTGCCATTCCTTTCTGGCCTGCCAGGTTTCAGTAGATAGATCCGTCACTAGTCTTATTGGTCTCCCTTTATATGTTAGAGCACGTTTATCCCTAGCTGCTTTCAGAATTTTCTCTTTATCCTTGTATTTTGCCAGTTTCACTATGTTATATCATGCAGAAGATCGACTCATTATATCTGAAGGGAGCTCTCTGTGCCTCTTGGATTTCAATGCCTGTTTCCTTCCCCAGATCAGAGCAGTTCTCAGCTATGATTTCTTCAAGTACACCTTCAGCACCTTTCTCTCTTTCTTCCTCTGCTGGAATGCCTATTATACGTATATTATTGCGTTTCATCGCATCACTTAGTTCTCTAATTCTCCCCTCATATTCCTGTATTTTTTTATCTCTCTTTTTCTCAGCTTCCTCTTTTTCCATAATTTTATCTTCTAATTCATCTATTCTCTCGTCTGCCTCTTCAATCCGAGCTGTGGTCGCCTCCATTTTATTTTGCACCTCATTTATAGCATTTTTTAGCTCCTCCTGACTGTTTCATAGTCCCTTTGATCTCTGTAGCAATAGATTCTCTGCTGTCCTTTATACTTTTTTCAAACTCAGAGATTAATTTTATGACTATTATTTTAAATTCATTTTCTGTTATATTGCTTAAATCATTTTTGGTCAGTTCATTAGCTGTCGCTACTTCCTGGGGTTTCTTTTGAGGAGAATTCTTCCGATTCATCATTTTGGATAGTCCCTGGAGTGGCGCGGAACTGCAGGGCTCTTCCCCTGTGGTGTCTGGAGTAACTTGTGTTGGTGGGCGGGGCCGCAGTCAGACCTGATGTCTGCCCCAGCCCACCACTGGGGCCACAATCAGACTGGTGTGTACCTTATCTTCCCCTCTCCCAGGGGCAGGACTCACTGTGGAGTGGTATGGCCCCTGTCTCGGCTACTTGCACACTGCCAGGCTTGTCTTGCTGCTTCTATGGGATCTGGCGTATTAGCTGGGGTGGATCCACAAGGTGCACAGGGGCTGGAGGGGCAGGCTCAGCTTGCTTTCCCTTTGGTTGTCCACTGTGGGCGGGGCCCAGTGGCACCGAGAGGGAGGCTGACCCATTGGAGGGATGGATCCACAGAAGCACAGCATTGGATGTTTGCGCAGTGCAACCAAGTTCCGTGATGGGAACTGGTTCCCTTTGGGATTTTGGCTGGGGGATGGGCAAGGGAGATGGCTCTGGCCAGTTCCTTTGTTCCCCGCTGAGCTGAGCTCTGTCCTCTGGGGCTCAACACCTCTCCCTCCCATTGTCCTCTAGCCCTCCCACTCTCAGAGCAGAGCTGTTGACTTATAACATTCCAGATGTTAAGTCCCACTGGCTGGCAGAACACACTCTGTTCCTCCTCTCTGCTTTTGCAAGTCAGACTCGGGGGCTCTGCCTTGCAGGGCGGCTGCCCCTCAACCGCCCTGGCTCCCTCCTGCCAGTCCGTGTAGCATGCCCTGCCTCTCTGTCCTTCCTACCCTCTTCCATGGGCCTCTTGTCTATGCTTTGCTCCAGAGAGTCTGTTCTGCTAGTCTTCTGGCGGTTTTGTGGGTTATTTAGACCGATGTGGGTGGAATCTAAGTAATCAGCAGGACGAGGTGAGCCCAGCATCCTCCTACGCCACCATCTTCTTCCAGGGCCCCCTTACTTCCTTCTTTGAGTTTTTTTTTTAATCAATAATGGATTCTGTATTTTTTCGAATGCTTTTTCTTCATATATTGAGATAATCATATGATTCTTATCTCTTATTAATGTGGTTTATCACGTTGATTAATTTGCGAACATTGAATCGGCCCTTCATCCCAGGAATAAATTTCACTTGATCATGGTGAATAATTCTTTTAATGACTGTTGGATTTGATTTGTTACTCTCTTGTTGAGAATTTTGTATCCATGTTTCATGAGGGATATTAGTCTGTATTTTCTACTTTCTTGTAGGATCTTTGTGAAGTTTTGGATTTCAGGTAATTCTAGCATATCACAGAAGGAGATTGGAAGTTTTCCTTCCATGTCTATTTTTAGAAAATTTTGAGAAGAATATGTGTTAAATCTTCTATAAATGTCTGGTAGAACTCACGTGGGAAGTCACCTGGACCAAGAGTTTTGTTTTATTGGAAAATTTTTGAATACTGATTCCATCTCTTTACTAGTTATATGTTTTCTCAAATATTTATTTCTTAATGTTTCAGTTTGGGTACTTTGTGAGTTTCTAGGAATTTGGACCATTTTCTTCCAGATTGCCAGACTATTGCCATATAATTTTTTATAGTATTATCTTATGATTATTTTGTATATCTGTGGTGTTGGCTTTGATCTCCTCTTTCATTAAATATTTCATCTATTTATTTTCTCTCTTTTTTTTTTTATTTTGGTAAGTCTGTCTCAGAGTTTATCAATCTTATTAATTTTTTCAAGAAACAACTCTAGTTTCAGTCATCTGTTCCACTGGTATTTTTAAAAATGTTTATTTATTTTGAGAGAGAGGCAAAGCATGCAGGGGAGGGGCAGAAAGTGAAAGAGAGAATCCCAAGCAGGCTCTGCACTGACAGAAGAGCCCCTATGCAGTGCTAGATCTCACAACCATGAGACCATAAGCTGATCCTAAATCAAGAGTTGGACGCTTGAACAGTTGAGCCACCCAGGTGCCCTGTTGTGCTATTATTTTTGTTTGTTTGTTTGCATACCATTTATTTTTTCTTAGTCTTTATTATGTCCCTTATTCTGGCTTTAGGCTTTGTGTGTTCTTCCTTTCCTAGTTCCTTTAGGTATGAGGCTAGTGTGATTAGTTGAGATCTTTCTTGCTGCTTGAGGTAGGCCTGATTTGGAATACACTTCCCTCTTAGGACTGCCTTTTTTGAATCCAAAAGTTTTGGACTGTTGTATTTTTATATTCATTTGTCTCCATGTATTTTTTTAATTTACTGGTTAACACATTCATTCTTTAGTAGGATGTTCTTTAGCCTCCGTATATCTGTAGTTTTTCCAAATTCTTCCTTCAGGTCAACTTCAAGTTTCATAGCGATGTGGTCTGAAAATATTCATGCTATGACCTCGATCTTTTTGCATTTGTTGAGGGATGTTTTGTGACCCACTATGCGATCTATTCTGGATAACTTCCCATGTGCACTTGAGAATAATATGTATTCTGCTGATTAGGGATGAAATATTCTGAATATATCTGTTAAATCCATCTGGTCTAGTGTGTCATTCAAAGTCATTGTTTCCTTTTGATTTTCTGCTTGGATACTTTGTCAACTCCCTAAGTGGGTTATCACTGTCTCCTAGATTACTGTAGTATGTATTGTATTGTATTGCAGTATGGTATCTACCCATGTTGGGGACACAATTATTTACAAATGTTAAATCTTATTGATGGATAGATCCCTTAGTTTATTATATCATGCCAGTTTTCACCTCTTGTTACATTCTGTTTTTAAAGTATAGTATGTGTGATATAAGTATGGCTATTGAAGATTTCTTTTGAAATATTTTCATATGACAGATGGTTCTCCATTACCTTACTTTATGTTTTTTTTTAAAGTTTATGTATTTATTTTGAGAGAGAGCATGCAAGTGTGGAAGGGCAGAGAGAGCCCAAAGCAGGCTCTGTGCCACCAGTGCCGAGACAGATGTGGGCCTTCAAATCATAAACTGTGTGATCATGACCTGAGCTGAAGTCAGATGCTTAACCAACTGAACCACCCAGGTGCCCCATCTATCCCTAACTTTCAATCTGCTGTTGTCTTTAGGTCTAAAATGGGTCTCTTTAGGCAGCATGTACCTAGGTCTTATTTTTATCCATTCTCGTACCTTATGTCTTGAT